>NW_027417214.1:0-165070 GCF_009905375.1 Apium graveolens | reverse complement strand
CAATCAAAGGTTCGCGACTCCCTCAATTGTGTAAGCCTCAAGAATATGACAGATTATAAACACAAGAAAATCACATACAATAATAACACAACAAGCCAAAGAATTCTACCCAACTCTTGGATTAAGGGATTAGCTACTCATGATATATGAAGAAAACAATTATATATTAAAACCATAAATCATGAGTAAGAATTTGAATGAAAGAGAATACAACTTGAAGAGTTTCTTGAAATCCGGACGAATCCCTTCACTCCTTCCAATCTCCCTCTCAAGATGCTTCTATCCCTTCTCTCAAGAGTTGCAATTATCTAACTATTCTCTAATACGTCTGTTCTTGTTCTCTCTTACAATATATAAAATCTAATATTAATAAAGAGTTTTTTTTTTTTCCCAAAATAAATTGGAGTTTGATGTAAAATTCGTAGGCTGTCTTCCAGGCCTGATTCTGGGCTTCTCCAGTTGGATTCTTGATGATGGACTCTTTTAAACTAGATATTATGTTAGCTTCGCGTGGACTATAAGATCGCGCCAATTCTGATGTCTAGAACTCAAGTTACGGCCCAAATAGTGATGTATGCGTGTGAGCCCAATAAATCCGAATTTCCTTATGATTTAAGTCCAAATAAGCCCAATTCCATATAAAGTTGGGAATTCTTTATTTCCTGTCATAAATAATAAAATCTAATTAATAATATCCAATAATAATGTAATATTTTAAATATGAGTAAAATCCTTTAAAATATATATAAATATATACTCTATCAATAATCAGTTAGTGTGGTCACAATTGACACTGTGAAAGTGTTTACAACTAATGACCTCAAAATAGTAAAAAACTTAATTAGATCTATATTATACTACTTATGCTAGATTAATGGCTCTATCACAAATTCAAGGTAATAGGAGCTTAATATCATCATATACAACCTCCTTTTGTTCAATGTCCACCATCTTATATTCCGGAAGAGCTGATAACCTAACAACCCAATATCAAAGACAAACCAATATCTAAGCTATCAACAATATCTTGCTTGGAAACTTAGAAATTAGTTTTTTTTCCTGCTAGATTGAACAACAATAAGTTTCTTTTCGGACTTCAAACCTTGCTCTTTTTATAAGAACGGTTGGGGTACTGATGAAAATGTTTGTGGGTACATACTCTTTAATTATATCATCATCATCATCATATTATTAGGTACTTTGTCTCCCATTTTGTGTCTGTTTATATGTTTATTGGTTATTGCGGAGGTAATAACGCAACCAGGGTGGAACCAAGATTATGGTTGAGGGGCAACAACTCTTACCACGTTTTTTAATCTCTTACCCTCAAATACTTGACTTTGGCATTTTATCAAACAATATAAAAGAAATAAAAATATTTTAAAGAATCATAACTAATTCGAAGAAGCAAGAAAACAACAGTAGATAACAAAAGAAATCAATTTAAACTAATTCAAAGCAGAATTTAGTTCATGTGGAATCCTGAGAATTTGAACTAATTGTAATGATAAATCCAACAAAGTGGAAGACCTGTATGTATAGAGTGACGCATATGAAGCGGTAGCGGTGCAAAAGGCCGTGTGCAGAATGAGTTGCTCAGAGAATGAACTGCAGAGAGAGTGTGTAGAATGAATTGCTGAGGGAATGAACTGCAGAGGCGTCCGTGCCGTGGCGTGTGCATTCTCTAAAAGAAATTATTTACACTTATTTAATTATTATATAATAATTTTAAAAAGGATAACCAAACCCTGTTTTAGCTATTATAGTTTAGTAAGTTTAGTATAAATAGATTAGTTAATGGTGAAATTTAGCAGGATTGACAACTAGTCACCACTCTATAATTAACTCTCTTAAAAAAGCTAAAATATTAGTAATGGGTTGTTTGGTTCGTCAAAATCTGGAATCAGGCCAAATTCTGAAATCAGGTCGGTCAATTCGTGCTGCGTGGTTAAAAAGAAGTTTAATACTCATCCTCAAATCCTTTTGGTACCCAAGTGGGGAGGTGGTTACGAGAGCGGTACGGAATCAATTTCATAACTACTATTTTAATTTTTATTTAAGCATTTAAATGTAATTTTTTAATATCAAAATAAATATATAAACCAAAAATATATTAAAATAATAATAAAATTATATATTTAATTAAATTAAAATTATTAACTTAAAATATTTTAAATTAAAGACATTCATTCCGGGACTCAACCAAATACATAATATCTCGATCCCATACCGAATTTGTGGCGTCCTCCAAACCCGGGTCAGAAGTTTGGGTCCACAACACTTAATCAATATATAAACCTGTATATATATAAATATTATTTGTAATGACCCTGCTTTACATAACCACGGATCGCAACAGGTTAAAGTATGAAAACAAGCCACCACCTTAACTTTTATACAACGTACCATATCCCAACTAATTTAATTTACAACTGGTAAAAAAAATATTCTTCAACCTTGCTATCTCACTACTGCCATAAGCTTTTGCTAGCTCGATCAATCATAATCTGGAATCCTAGCTCAAACATTGAACTGAGAAACCTCGCTATCAACCGTATCCTTCTTAACTGTAGAATACATAAAAAAATTCGCAAGAGTGAGCTAACTAGCTCAGCAAGTCATATTATCAATAACTGAGGTTAAACAATAATAAATGAGGTGATTCAAAAGAATCAAGTTTCCTGTTAAACAGTCAATAGAATTGGATATTCATTTTAAGTTTTTAAAACCAAGGTTAGGCTGCTAATCAGTCACGCACTAACCCCGAGCAAAGCACACAGCACTGCTCTAACTACTGGATCCAAGGCACACATTGGCCTAACTTGACCATCGATATGGTCTGACCACGAATCTGGTCCACACAAAGAAAACTATCCAATTCTAAAGCATTTCAATATGATAAATAATAGAGTTCAATAAAACCAGATCATAATCAATAACCATAAAACATTTGTAAAAGAGCATGGTAAAAATTCATAGTTACCAAAAAGGGTATGTCAAAATACATAAAAGAAGTGGCCTCCAGCCGGTAGGATAATCGAATATTAGATGAATAGTGTTTTTACAAGGTTTTAGTACTTTGATATCGCAAGGTATGGTTGAGTATAAAGTTTCTGTATGTGTAAACAATTCTGTTTCCAGTGTTTGGTATATATGATGGATATATATTTGTGGAGTAGTATCTTATTTGTGTGGTTTAGTATCTGGTAAATCAACAAGAAATGGTTTTACAAAGAATAAGGCTTACGGCTCAAAGATCAAATGATGTGGCTCAGGTTCAAGGCTGAAGGATTCAAAATATGTACAGTATAAAACAGAACTATTTGGGTATTAATAATATGTCACAAGAGAATTTAGAAATATTTGCATTGTATTTTGAGAAAGGTTTAGAAATACTTGCCTTATCATAATCGATTTCAACTTCACTTGTACTTATCTAATGACCCCATTCAACAATCACTCGTCTGTTTCTCTTATGCCTCGCTTCTATCCTCTGATCACTTGCGGTATTTTCTACATGTCAATTCTATTTTCTGATCACCTGCTTCTCTTTCTTACGCCTTGCTTACTTTGCTAGGCATCATAAGTATCTATTAATATTTAACTCATACCATTCTATTCGACATACACTTCTATCTACCCTTCGTTTTACTCAAATCCGATTAACGGATTGAAAGTTACGCTATAAACAAGTAATCACCGAACATATAGACCGACAGTCAACCAACAAGTCACATATAACACATAACACGTTTAAATTATCAATGCCATCCCATTTATAAAGAAGTCTCGGGTCATAAACAGGCTTTCGGTTACTTAAAATGATTTTTAAAACATTTTTCGGAATTAAAACGGGTCGTTGGATCAATTTTGGAGTAATAAACAGGGTTCGGTGGCCAATTCTGGCTCCGAAATAATTTTAGAATAATTATCGAGCCTTGAAAATAATTTAGAATAATATTTTAAAGCTCAAAACTATTTTTCAGAATTTTTAAATCATTTCTAAATAATTAAATCTAATTAAATAAGTAATTAAAATCAATTAATAATTAATTAAATTAATTAATCAATTAATTTTCGAATTAATTGACCAATTAATCAATTAAAAATTAACTGAAATTAATTAACTAATTAATTCAGATTTATTTTGAATTAAAAATAATTTTCGGAATTAAAATACTAATTTTTAGAATTTTCAGAAATTAAAATGAATTTTTATAATAAAAATAAATAGGAAATATGATTTTTAAATATTTTTAAAACAGGAATCCAACTTTTGCAAACTCTGGAAAGTTCAGGGACTGAACTTCATCGTTTTCAAAAGTTGGGGTACTAAACTGCAATTTTCCAGCCCTTCGCCGGAAAACAGTCGGGTTCGCCGGAGAACTCAACTCCGGCCTCCTCCCACCACCACAAACTCCAGATTTAATCTATACTTCACAAGGAACACAACCATGCCATCAATTCATTCTAATCATCCCAGAATTAGTCGGAAAATGATCAAGAATCTAGCCGGTTTCCGGCGAGTCGACGAAAACTTTAAAACCTAACTTCCTCTTTTACAGACCTCGTTAATTCATGAAACTTATACGACTAGATTGCAAATTTCACAGAGAACACAACCCACTATAACACAACATCAATCTATCGCAGAATAAGAAACCCCCAAATTTCAATTAAGAACATTCATACGGGTTCTAAACCCTAATTTTAAAATTCGAAAATCAAACTCAAATTTGAACATGTTATTGAACTCCAAATCAGACGTATGACATATGAAAATCATCAGGAAAACACGCTCTACAACATGCAATCATCAAATCATACAAACAATCATCCGAACAAAAATTCATATTTTTAATAATTTTAATTCGAAAATAAATAAATTTTCAGAAAATAAACCTTGGTTCTGCAGTGAAACAAAGCTCAGAATCTGATAGAACACTTCAAATCCTTCGTTTTGGTTACTCAAGCTTTGAAAACAGAGATCGGTAACGCCTTCGTTTTGCTGTTTGATTCTTAGAACAGTTTATGTAATTAGGATTTTTCTCTGAAAATTATAGAATTAACTATCTGCAAATGATTTTGATACGAAATAAAATACGGAAAAAGGCTATTTATAATTACGGAAAATTAGTATCCCGTTGGATCATTCCGGATATAAAATGGTACGTTTATTTGTAAAAACTGATCCAAACGGTATCGGTTTTCGAGATAATTATCCAAATCAGTACAATTTGTACTGCGGTCTTGGTCTCAGCGCCTGGTTACACGTATTACGAGGGTGATAATTGTGATAGTTTAATAAAAAGCTCCTGTTTCTCGAAAAATACGAGTTTTATTGATTACCGAAATGAATATTGTATCGAAAATGTTGCGCCGGGACCCGCGCAGGACAAACCGTACGCCGGATCGAAAAAGTCGAAACATGGAATATGCTCGGAATATTACAATTAGGTTAGGAAGGAGTTCTCGGAAAAGTTTCGGGTTCTAAAAACGTAAAAACGGATGACGTCGGTTGGTTCCCGTTTTTATAAAATAGATTTTAAATACTCGGAAAATGATTTTAGAAATTTCAGATGATTCTTATAAATCCATAACCCAACATAAAAATAATTAGGAAGATATGACAATTATCTATATTTTATTTTGGACATATAAAAATTAAAATACTCAATTAATATTATTTTTGAATATCCAAGTACAGATAACATTTAACAATTAACTCACAGAATAGATACTGTACACACATAATAATTGTATAATAGCAAAAATAATTACACAATATATCCCGGATATTACATCCTTCCCCCCTTAAAAGGATTCTGTCCTCAGAATCTCCTAAGAAAACAATGAGGGTACTTTTCTCTCTATCACTTTCTAACTCCCAGGTTGACTCTTCAACCTTTGGGTTTCTCCACAATACTCTTACTAACTTACCACTTTATTCCTCAATATTTTCTCTCTATTCTCTAGAATCTCTACCGGATTCTCTACATATGACAAATGTGCCTGAAGCTCTATTGGCTCATAATCTATTACATGCCTGGAGTCTGGATTATATTTCTTAAGCATTGATATGTGAAAAATATTATGAATGTGCTCCATGTGCGGAGGTAACGTTAACTCGAAAGCTATTTTGCCAACGTGCTTTAAGATTTCAAAAGGTCCGACATATCTTAGGCTCGGTTTTTCTTTCTTTCCAAACCTCGTTAATCCCTTCCACGGCGCTACTTTCAGTAGTACTAAGCTTCCTTCTTCGAATTCCATGTCTTTCCTTGATTGATCTGTTTATTTCCTTTGACGGTCTGGTACGGCTATCAATCTCTTCTGGATAACTTCAATAACTTCCTTTGTCTGCTGTATTAATTCAGGTCCAAGTATTTTACGCTCTACTGCTCCGTCTTAATACACTAGAGATCTGTATTTGCGTCCATAAAGAGCTTCTTAGGGTGACATCCCGATACTAGCGTGATAACTGTTGTTGCAAGCAAATTCTATTAGAGGTAAATGCTCGCCCCAATTTCCTTTGAAATCAATAGCACAAATACGTAATAAGTCTTCTATTGTCTGGATTATTCTTTCACTTTGGCCATCCGTCTCTGGGTGATAATCTGTACTCATATTCAATCTTGTTCCTAAACATTCTTGAAAACTCTTCCAAAATCTCGAATTAAATCTTGGATCTCGATCAGATATGATAGACACAAGAATTTCATGACGAACTACAATTTCCTTCAGGCACATATGGATCAACTTATCGAGCAAAAATCTTTCGTTTATAAGCAAAAAATGAGCTGGCTTGGTAAATCTATCCACTATAAGCCAAATAGCATCATGATTAGTTTTTGTGCTTGGTAACCCCAACTATGAAATCCATGGTGATATGCTCCCACTTCCACTCTGGAACTTCCAATGACTGTAACAATCCACTTGATCTCCGATGCTCTACTTTAACTCTGTTGACATATATAACATCTGCTAATTCATTCTGCAATTCCCCACTTCATATCTAACCACCTATAATTTCCTTTAAATCTCTATACATATTGGTACTCCCTGAATGGATTGAATACCTCGAATTATGAGCTGCCTGTAAAATTTCATCCTTCAATTCCATCACTGGTGGAATCCAAGTTCTAGAAGAAAACCTAAGAATACCTTGATCGTCCTTTTTGCGTGCACTATTCTTCCCATACTAAATGATTTATATCCTGATTCATTACCTCTTCCTGACACTTCTTTAACAATTCTGATTGAAAAGTTATACTTATACATTCTTACTCCTTTTTGGATTATGCACTCTGACTTCCAATTCCAACTTCTAGAATTCCATAGATAATTCTTCTCGTACAGTCTCTATGTTCATTCTCTCTCCTTCTTGCTCATCTCTTGCCACTACATTTGCTTTTCCTCGAGAGTTCATACTTCAACTCTTGTGGTCCGTATATATCTCACATCTTTCTCTATACTTAAAATATTTCCCAATCTTTCAAAATGAATATTATTGTTGCTTTTAATCCCCAGTTATGAGTAGGGTACTTCTGCTCATAAGGTTTCGGTTGTCTGGATGCATATGCAATAACTTTATTGTTTTGCGTCAACACACATCCTATTCCCTTACGAGAAGTATCACTATAAACTACCAAATCTCCCTGATGCTTTCAAAGTGATAAAATAGGTGTTGTAACCATTCTTTCATTTAACTCCGCAAAACTTTCTTCACCCTTCTCCATTTCATATAATCTTCTTGCTTTTCCTGGTTAACTTCATCTCGAATATTACAACTTTCAAGAAATCTTGCACAAATTTCCAATAATAACCGGCCCATGATAAAACTTCTTACTTTTGTTGGTGCTTCTGGTCTTTCTTTATTCATACTATCTTTAAATTTTCTGCTGAATCCCCTTTTGTCTCCTCCTTACTGACTGTCTATACTAAGAATTATACCTCCTGCCATTAAAGTTTTCACCTGGTAAACTCTTTTTATACCGCTTCTTTCTTCTTTGACTCCTCAGCTATCATTGTATAAGTTGCATGGTTCTTCTTAATTAACACAAGTATATCCTATCCAAATTCTTCCTTCAAAATTCTACTCATCAAATTTAAATATCACTGGTATATCAGTTCATCCCACTAACATTTCTAGAATTTTATAACAACAGTACTGAGTTCTGAAAATTATCTTTGATACGTCTATAAGTTAAATTTTCACTTGGTAATATACCCAGTCTCAAATCAATCTTATAAAAATACCTTGCTTCGTTCATTTAATTAAACAAATCATTGGTTCGAGATAACAGATATCTGCTTTTGAGAGTAACCTTGTTGAGCTTTCGCTAACATATAATCTCACACTTTCATCTTTCTTATTAACACATCGTGCTAGGGCACTTTAAGGGGTATGCTAGGTCCAGTTGCTTTTTCTTCTATTTATCTCCTACATTTCCTCTAGTAACTTCTTTATTTTATCTGGTGCCATTCTGTGCGGGGCTTTGGACACTGGCTTCATTTCAGGTGTCACATCAATCATAAATGCATTTTCTTTATCTAAAGGAAATATTGGTAACTCATCTGGAAACATATCTTGAGACTGTAAAATCTTCAAGTTCGGTTTGCTCCTGACTCTTATTTATAATCGCCATAGCACTTATATTCTGGTCGCTGTAATCTTAAATCGTTCTTAACAAGTTCTTTACTTTCCTTTGTCCTTTAAACTTCTTCATGTTCTCATTTGGCGTCTTCAGAACTATCTTCCATCACGAAGGTCTACCTGGGCATCACACTTGAATAGTTAATCCACTTCTTAGAATAATGTCAAATCCTCTTATCTCAAATGATATCAATTCTTCACAGCTTATTGCCAGAAATATCGATTCCGCCATTGGTACTTACTTATTTAATAACTGCACGTTCTTAACTTGCTATTCCTTTAGTCATAAACTTATTGATTCGACAGGATAATTCATCTTATCAATAAAACCTTGAGAGATATACGATCCAATTGGTCCCACATCTTTCAATACTTTAACACATAAGGTATCCGCAATAATCTTCCACGTCATCACATCCATATTCTAAATAACATATCGCAAATTCTCGTTCTTGGAGATGTATCCCTTATTGAAGTAGATTCCTTTGACTCATAATGCATCCCTGGCTAGGGCCAGTGATTTGCAATTCTCACCATATACCCTTGTTTCCTTTTCATGCATGAGAGGTAGATGAGATTTTGCCCGCTGGGTGTATAATATGTTGACTTTTATTTAAAAAGCTCTCGCAAAGAACAACGGTACAACGAAACAACTAGAAGGATTCACAATTTTAATAAACTTAGAGTTGAAAAGAAAGAAGAAGTAATGATTTGAATATGAATAAGACAACCACATTGGTACTTAAGATGGTCAGTCTTTCATACCGTATGGCATACAGCACATGATTAGGTGGCGTCCCACCCGACTCTTCGTCATTCCGACAAAGTGTCTCATCATAACACTGTTTGTCCCAATCAGAAAACAAAACCCGAGGGGAACAATTAAATTTGAAAGGAATGCAAAATCCTTCTTTTTGATATTATCAGAAAGAATTTATTAAGAAAAGGAGTTCAGACATTTTAGGAATTAAAAAGAAATATACGCTGTAATGTTGAGGACGAGGATGGTACCATTGGTCACCATCCACATTTCACTTGTAATCATCTTTCGAGCTTGCTCAATCATTTCCCAATTGTGTCACATAACAACTTTAGAAGTATGCTAAAATGCCTTCGCAACTAAGCATTATGGTAGATTCTTACTCGTTAAGTCTCGCGTCTATAACGTCGCACCTACACGTATAATACTTTAACAATTTGATCATAATGGCATTCTTATCAGATAACCTTGAGTTTCCTCTTTTTAATTTGGAATAACCGTAAATCATTCAACATAACGATCATTTTATTAATAATATTCTTCCTTTAGAAAAGTCTGGAAATTTTCCCAATCTTCTTCGGTCATGCTCAGGCTTCCGTTTAATCAATGAATTCTTCGAACTCTGATAATTCCAGTAATTGGATGAATAGTTATTCCGTACGCTGGTTCTGTTGTTAATCCTATCAAACAATACTTGCACTCACTTCTTCATAATCGCAGGTTACCTCATTCTCCGAATTAACAATACTGAGTCTGAAACAACATCCTTCCAGATAATTCGGGTCTTTTAACAAATAAGAAACTCAAGTAGTAACTTGACAACCAAGGTTTAAAACTTATTTTATTCAAAAAGGCTTTTAGAAATTTTGTGAGGAAAAATCTTTTTCGAAAACTTGTTAAAAAATTTTGAAAATTTTGAAAATCACACCTCCGGTTGTCCTTACTGTATGAGTTGGTTGTTTTCCTTCTTATGACCAGATACCAAGTTAAAGAAATGATCACCCAAGATCCATTCACTTTCATTTATCTCCTTTCCTTCATTAGGTCTATTACTTTCCGTAATCAATGAAAACTTCCGCTGTCGTTGCACATTATCTTATTCGTAGCTTCACATTAAGGCTCCCATACTGGTAGTACTCCCGTTAACCACTTTGCAATCATTGAGTGGAACAGATTATCCAATAGTCAACAAGTCAGCTAATGTCACATAATCTTGTTAAAATGTTTATCACATCATTACAACACCATTTTCTAATCTCAAGAAATCTTCAGATCCCTAATCTCCTCTAACTCTCTCTTTTCAACACTTTTCTACTTCATTTCACAAGCTAGTCATGAGTGGCCTAATTACTAATAGCTTCTTTTAACCGGATACAGCCATCCTCCAGAACACTTGAATCTTCTTTCTAAACTCCTTCTCACCTTAATTTATATCTCAATACTCACCGTTTACTGCCGCTATCGCGTCCCTTCTCGCAAACGCTGTTGTTTCGTTGGAAAGGTTTTTTAAACTAAGGATGTAGAATATGGTATATAATAGACAGAAAAGATACATTCATAGTTGAATGTTCAAAAAAACAAGAATAAGCAAATAAAGGTTCTTGAATAGGTAGTCTCATATCGAGAGATGATAGAATAGCGTTGAATAACTTGGAGAGGCGCAACTATCATAATAGAAGGTAATACCGCTAATACTGATGGAAGATCAAGGCACAAATCGAATCTGAGAGAAGATGATGATCCTTAAACGGAAGGTTCCAAAAGATCAGTTGATGCAGGGAAATCAGGATCTGCCATTGCCGTTGCCTGGATATCACGTCGCTAGTCAAGAATCCCGAATCGCAACACGAACCGTGTCGGAGACCTACTATACAGTCGCACTCAACCTCACAATGACCTATTTTTCTATTTCCTATTCCTAATCCTAACCCTCTACCCAATCCCGACAATCTAGGCTTGTTTCAGTGACTTATAACCTGTAGCTCTGATACCAACCTGTGGCGTCCTCCAAACCCGGGTCAGAAGTTTGGGGTCCACAACACATAATCAATATATAAACCTGTGTATATATAAAATATTATTTGTAATGACCCTGCTTTACATAACCATGGATCGCAACAGGTTAAAGTATGAAAACAAGCCATTACCTTAACTTTTATTACAACGTACCATATCCCAACTAATTTAATTTACAACTGGTAAAAAAAAATATTCTTCAACCTTGCTATCTCACTACTGCCATAAGCTTTTGCTAGCTCGATCAATCATAATCTGGAATCCTAGCTCGAACATTGAACTGGGAAACCTCGCTATCAACCGTATCCTTCTTAACTGTAGAATACATAAAAAGATTCGCAAGAGTGAGCTAACTAGCTCAGCAAGTCATATTATCAATAACTGAGGTTAAACAATAATAAATGAGGTGATTCAAAAGAATCAAGTTTCCTGTTAAACAGTCAATAGAATTGGATATTCATTTTAAGTTTTTAAAACCAAGGTTAGGCTGCTGATCAGTCACGCACTAACCCCGAGCAAAGCACACAGCACTGCTCTAACTACTGGATCCAAGGCACACATTGGCCTAACTTGACCATCGATATGGTCTGACCACGAATCTGGTCCACACAAAGAAAACTATCCAATTCTAAAGCATTTCAATATGATAAACAATAGAGTTCAATAAAACCAGATCATAATCAATAACCATAAAACATTTGTAAAAGAGCATGGTAAAAATTCATAGTTACCAAAAAGGGTATGTCAAAATACATAAAAGAAGTGGCCTCCAGCCGGTAGGATAATCGGATATTAGATGAATAGTGTTTTTACAAGGTTTTAGTACTTTGATATCGCAAGGTATGGTTAAGTATAAAAGTTTCTGTATGTGTAAACAATTCTGTTCCAGTGTTTGGTATATATGATAGATATATATTTGTGGAGTAGTATCTTATTTGTGTGGTTTAGTATCTGGTAAATCAACAAGAAATGGTTTACAAAGAATAAGGCTTACGGCTCAAAGATCAAATGATGTGGCTCAGGTTCAAGGCTGAAGGATTCAAAATGTGTACAGTATAAAACAGAACTATTTTGGGTATAAACAATATGTCACAAGAGAATTTAGAAATATTTGCATTGTATTTTGAGAAAGGTTTAGAAATACTTGCCTTATCATAATCGATTTCAACTTCACTTGTACTTGTCTAATGACCCCATTCAACAATCACTCGTCTGTTTCTCTTATGCCTCGCTTCTATCCTCTGATCACTTGCGGTATTTTCTACATGTCAATTCTATTTTCTGATCACCTGCTTCTCTTTCTTACGCCTTGCTTACTCTGCTAGGCATCATAAGTATCTATTAATATTTAACTCATACCATTCTATTCGACATATACTTCTATCTACCCTTCGTTTTACTCAAATCCGATTAACGGATTGAAAGTTACGCTATAAACAAGTAATCACCGAACATATAGACCGACAGTCAACCAACAAGTCACATATAACACATAACACGTTAAATAATCAATGCCATCCCATTTATAAAGAAGTCTCGGGTCATAAACAGGCTTTCGGTTACTTAAAATGATTTTTAAAACATTTTTCGGAATTAAAACGGGTCGTTGGATCAATTTTGGAGTAATAAACAGGGTTCGGTTGGCCAATTCTGGCTCCGAAATAATTTTAGAATAATTATCGAGCCTTGAAAATAATTTAGAATAATAATTTAAAGCTCGAAACTATTTTTCGGAATTTTTAAATCATTTCTAAATAATTAAATCTAATTAAATAAGTAATTAAAATCAATTAATAATTAATTAAATCAATTAATCAATTAATTTTCGAATTAATTGACAAATTAATCAATTAAAAATTAACTGAAATTAATTAACTAATTAATTCAGATTTATTTTTGAATTAAAAATAATTTTCGGAATTAAAATACTAATTTTTAGAATTTTCAGAAATTAAAAATGAATTTTTATAATAAAAATAAATAGGAAATATGATTTTTAAATATTTTTAAAACAGGAATCCAACTTTTGCAAACTCTGGAAAGTTCAGGGACTGAACTTCATCGTTTTCAAAAGTTGGGGTACTAAACTGCAATTTTCCAGTCCTTCGCCGGAAAACAGTCGGTTTCGTCGGAGAACTCAACTCCGGCCTCCTCCCACCACCACAAACTCCAGATTTAATCTATACTTCACAAGGAACACAACCATGCCATCAATTCATTCTAATCATCCCGCAATTAGCCGGAAAATGATCAAGAATCTCGCCGGTTTCCGGCGAATTCGACGAAAACTTTAAAACCTAACTCCCTCTTTTACAGACCTCGTTGATTCATGAAATTTATACGACTAGATTGCAAATTTCACAGAGAACACAACCCACTATAACACAACATCAATCTATCACAGAATAAGAAACCCCCAAATTTCAATTAAGAACATTCATACGGGTTATAAACCCTAATTTTAAAATTCGAAAATCAAACTCAAATTTGAACATGTTATTGAACTCCAAATCAGACGTATGACATATGAAAATCATCAGGAAAACAAGCTCTACAACATGCAATCATCAAATCATACAAACAATCATCTGAACAAAAATTCATATTTTTAATTATTTTAATTCGAAAAAAAATAAATTTTCAGAAAATAAACATCTGGTTCTGCAGTGAAACAAAGCTCAGAATCTGATAGAACACTTCAAATCCTTCGTTTTGGTTACTCAAGCTTTGAAAACAGAGATCGGTAACGCCTTCGTTTTGCTGTTTGATTCTTAGAACAATTTATGTAATTAGGGTTTTTCTCTGAAAATTATAGAATTAACTATCTGCAAATGATTTTGATACGAAATAAAATACGGTAAAAGACTATTTATAATTACGGAAAATTAGTATCCCGTTGGATCATTCCGGATATAAAATGGTACGTTTATTTGTAAAAACTGATCCAAACGGTATCGGTTTTCGAGATAATTATCCAAATCAGTACAATTTGTACTGCGGTCTTGGTCTCAGCGCCTGGTTACACGTATTACGAGGTGATAATTGTGATAGTTTAATAAAAAGCTCATGTTTCTCGAAAATACGAGTTTTATTGATTTACCCAAACGAATATTGTATCGAAAATGTTGCGCCGGGACCCGCGTAGGACAAACCGTACGCCGGATCGAAAAAGTCGAAACATGGAATATGCTCGGAATATTACAATTAGGTTAGGAAGGAGTTCTCGGAAAAGTTTCGGGTTCTAAAAACATAAAAACGGATGACGTCGGTTAGTTCCCGTTTTTATAAAATAGATTTTAAATACTCGGAAATTTTTTTTAGAAATTTCAGATGATTCTTATAAATCCATAACCCAACATAAAAATAATTAGGAAGATATGACAATTATCTATATTTTATTTTGGACATATAAAAATTAAAATACTCAATTAATATTATTTTTGAATATCCAAGTACAGATAACATTTAACAATTAACTCACAGAATAGATACTGTACACACATAATAATTGTATAATAGCAAAAATAATTACACGATATATCCCGGATATTACACATTGGCGTTAACTCCTAATTATCAATTAACAGTTCATCAATTTTTACTCCTAATTATCAATTATACGGTCCATCAATTTTTGTTTGTAAATTTCATTACCTGAAATCGGAGTTTTAAAAATGAAACCGAGTTCGTTTACAGTTTTCAGTTTTCAAAATTGAAGATACTTGTCCAAAAATCCGATCGAACCAACTCAGGCTCTTCGTCCATATTTACTCAAATCAAATTTAAGAATTCGCTTGTTACATATGGGCATTTATTATTAATAATTTTGCAAATAAAAATTAGAAAAATATTTTTAAAATTCTTTTGAATTTGATTTTTTTTAATTTGGGTATTTTTTTATAAAAAAATCGAAGTTGTAGAAAATAATTTAAAAAATATAGTGTAATCTTAATACAACATGAAATGCAACATTTTCTGCATCATTAATTATACGTAACTTTTACATTATTTGAAATTAAATTTGAAAATAGGGATATTTTTGGTAAATTTCTAAAAAAAGAGTAGTTTAAAAAGTGAAGGTCACCGTTAGTTTGGGCGCGTGAACATGAAGTTCCTAAACGTTTGTAATAATAATAATAAAAACAAGAAGAATTGTGTGTAAACTGCAACTACTAAAACACCATTAACTCGTGTGTGTTTAGTTTTAGTTGTGTCTGATATTTCACGTTTCTCGAGAAATTTTAAAATATGGGAAGAACAGTGATGGAAGTTGGATCCGATGGTGTTGCTATTATCACTCTCTTCAATCCTCCAGTTAATTCTCTTTCTGTTGATGGTATGTATATATTTGTGTATGTATTTCGATATTATGTTTCGAGAGTATGTTAGTTTAGTTCGAGGTGTTGATTTTGATTGTATATTGATTGTGATCTTATGTTTTGGATATTTGATATGATTAGTTTAGTTTAGTTGATCTTTTTTGTTTTGTTTTTTTATTTGAGCAAGTTCGTTGAGTTATATGATAGTATTCGTAATTCTGGGGTGAGCGGGAATCGAACTCGTGATCATGGACAAGGGGACGAGCCCTTACCACTAGGTTATTCTGTCTTGCTCACATTTAATGATTGTGCTGCAAATGATTATAAAATCAACTTATTGTCGGTAGTTCGGGACAGTAACGGATAATTTTTTAAACTTGTATATGTTGAGGAGATTAAGAGCAGAGTGTACAATTGTTATAACTAGAATTTAGTTTTTGGTTGAAGGACATTCTGAGATTTAGATCGAACAAGTTCATGATGGATAAATGTGTAGGCGAATTTGTAAATGGAGGAAAATCCAATGAAATTAGTTGGACTATAAATTACACAAATTTGAAAAGTAGTAATGAAATTTATTAGGGTGAGTGATAACGAATGCACCATGGAATTAGTTTGAGTAGGTGTATGATCTTAAGGCCGCACTTTATTTATAATTAATTTTGCTGATGTGTGCTTGTGTGCATTTACTTATTATTTTGTTAAGCTAGCATATTCATGACCTTATTTCTTTCGAACATGTTCCGTTCCGCTCTTGAATTGTATCCTAAACAAGATACAGATACACCTGTATCAACAAGTCTATATGGGTAATTGTCACAGAAGTATAATATAGTAGTTAGAATGGGTCATTTCTGTAATACTCCCCTTATCTCTAGTGATTTCACTGAATCATCTTTATAATTGTCACAGAAGTATAATATAGTAGTTATAATGGGTCATTTCTGTAATACTCCCCTCATCTCTCCACAGTGCTAGAGAGCTTGCAAGAAACTTATAGCCAGGCATTACAAAGGGATGATGTGAAGGCAATTGTTGTCACAGGTGTGTCATTGCAGATGATTTCTATATTTATAAATGTCTTATCACAGTGATGTGTGAGGGTAACTGATTTACTTGCTGGAGCAGGCGCAAATGGCAGATTTTCTGGTGGATTTGATATTACGGCCTTTGCAAGATTTCAAACTGGAAACAGTATGTATGATGTTATTATGATTCTTATAACTAACTTATTGTTACTTCATCATTTTTTAGCTAACATTTAGCTTACATGTTGATCACAGCACCAGCGCCTAAACTTGGTTTTGTATCAGTGAATATTCTTGCTGACACTTTAGAAGGTAAGGTGATGATAATTTTGCTTCCTGATTGACTTATATTTCCACCACAATTACAATGTTTGGGTTTTGTTTTACAGCTGCAAGAAAACCATCAGTTGCTGCAATTGATGGTCTTGCCCTCGGGGGAGGACTGGAAGTTGCAATGGTTAGTTCTGTGTTTTTTTCTCTACTCTCTAGATGCTAGAGAAACTTTTATTTGAATTTACTATAATGAACTCCACTCTTATTCTCAGTCCTGCCATGCACGTATATGTACTTCTCACGCGCAACTAGGCTTACCTGAGCTGCAGCTTGGTGTAATTCCCGGATTTGGAGGTATGACTCTCTCTCTCTGAAGCAACTATCTATAAACTTGTTCACTGTTTTACAGAGTCAATGTTTAGACTTAATTATTCTTTGGTACGAAAGTATACGAGAAAGAAGACCTTCGCCTAGATCTATTGAAAGGATAACCAGTATATTGTAAAAGATGTAAATTTCATAAATATGTATGCATAGTTTGGCAAAAATAATATTGACATCTTGTTGAACCAAAGACCTCTAGGTCTATTGGTCCGAGTGTGGTTAATCATCAAAAAGTATATTAAATTAATCTTGTTATATATAGTAAGATTGTAGTTAAGAAATTTCAATGTTTGTAGTCCAAAGTTATATCTTAAGAAATTTCAATGTTTGTTAAGTCAAGATATTTTAAAATCCCTCCCTACTTGAATCAACAAAATAACTTATACGAATCTTTCTTGTGGTAAAACATGCATTGACATGTTGAGACCAAGTATTTAGACGATTTCTGGTCATGCGGGAACCTGTACCAAAAATTTTTAGATTATTAAATGAATCAAAATTAGTGGTATTTTCTATATAGTTCTTCTTGTATGTGCAACTTCTAATATTTTGCAAAAATTACAATGCTTGTAAATTAAATTTTGAATGTTGACAATATGAAGTAGATTTTTATCTAGCGAGAACTTCACCAATTTGATACCTGTGGTTAATGTGTGGCCGGTTCTAAGTTGATGTCAGCTTGTCCTTACTTCTTAGTCATTCACTTCAGCATATAATCCTTTTTTATGTTTTCTTGATTAATATTATGCTTTTAACACTCAATTGCTGTCTCCTGTTGCAGTTCCCAATCAAAGGCTAAAATAGCTTAACCTGTGCTTCTCACATATGCTAGGGCAGAAGTTAAAATTTAAACAAATCTATTTGAATGATGGAAGCGTCGCTTATTAACTGTTTAATGTAGTGCAAATAATTGACATGAATAGGTAGAACCACCTAAATTGACAACCCTGACATGATTACAACCCTGTGCATTTGGGCTGAGTTGGGCGAAATATTGTAGTGGATCTTGATAGCTGGAATTTGTATAAATTGTCATGAGTTAGTATAATGTATGCTCTACTCCCTCTCAAGGATCTTATAATTATTTAATTATATTATTTTTTTCGGTAATACTGGTATTAATAGGTTCTAGGGCATGTATTTTTACTCTTCCTCACTCTTGTGGTCAAATATTGGTTCAGGGACACAGCGCCTTCCACGTCTTGTTGGTCTTGCGAAGTCCCTTGAAATGATACTGGTATGTAGCTTGTTTCTTCTGATAACTAATTTAATCGCCTCCTAACACCTTGCTCCTGATAACGAATTCTATTTCCAGATAACAACTTTTATCTCCTCCTAACTCCTTTCTGACACAACTGGCCCCTTTACCGCATTACATCATGACTATGGCCATCTCTTATGGAACAGAGATACTTATCTTTAATAACATGGGTGTCGTTATTCAACTAAGAATCTTTCTTTCCTCGTGGTAGACATCAAAGCCAGTTAGAGGGGATGAAGCTCTTGATTTGGGTCTTGTTGATGCGATAGCTTCACCAACAGAACTGGTAAGCACAGCTCGGCGTTGGGCCCTTGATATTTTAGAGCGTAGAAGACCATGGATTGCTACTCTTTACAGAAATGACAAGTTAGAGCCTCTTGGTGAGGCAAGGGAAATGCTAAATTTTGCCAGAGCTCAGGCGCATAAGCAAGCTCCAAATCTCAAACATCCACTAGTTCTAATTGACGTCATTGAAGAGGGTATAGTTTCAGGTCCGCGTGCAGGCCTCTGGAAGGTTTAATATCTGCCCTGTCTTACCTTTATTATATTTTCATTATCATTCCCATGACACATGACAAAATGCCTGCTTAAATAATTGGCAGGAAGCTGAAGCCTTCGAAAATCTTCTGCCTTCAAACACTAGCAAAAGTTTGGTGCACATCTTCTTTGCACAACGTGGTACAATGAAGGTTGGATGAAATACACATAGCTACTTCAAACTGCATATATTACTTCGTAACTGGTCAGGACTTTGTGTTACCCCATGCCCAAGATATGTTTGTGCCATTTAGCCATTTATGCATAGGAACGAAAGCGTATCATTAAGTAAAAAGATCCATTCTGGCAAATTTGTTCCAATATTTAATATGTAGTTTTCTCTACGAAATTAAACCAGCCACAATCTAGGTAATGTGGCATTATTGTTTGCTTACGGTTTGGACTTGGCTTACCTCAATAGTTGAATCGGTTTATGAATTTCTGTTTTTGCTGACACATATTTGTCATTTTTCTGTTTGATGAGTTGATGCGACAAAAAGTTAAAATATTCTCTACAATCATAGGAATGTCTTCTTGAATTATCTCACAACCAAGTCAAATCATCATGATACCCGAAAAACAGCACCTAGAATTCTTGCTAATGAATGAAAAATCATTTGCAAATAGTTAATAAATTATATCATTTGTTTTCACAATTACCTGCATTACATGCCAACCTCACCTATTATGACAGAACTTCCAACTTAAGGGCTATGTCAATTCCGCCAAATGATTTACTTTACTACAGGTTCCAGGAGTAACTGATAGAGGTTTGGTTCCAAGACCTATAAAAAAAGTCGCTATTCTTGGAGGAGGATTGATGGGATCTGGAATAGCAACGGCACTTATTCTTAGTAATTATTCCGTGATCCTAAAAGAAGTGAATGAGAAATTCTTACAGGCTGGAATAGATAGAGTCAAAGGTGATGCTTCAGATTCACCACCTTGTTTTTATTTTATTTATATAAGGCTGATAATTTTATATTTGTTATTCTTTGAAAATTTATGTTTTCTTCCTTGCCAAACAGCCAATTTGCAAAGTCGTGTCAAGAAAGGAAGAATGACGCAGCAGAAGTTTGAGAAAACTTTCTCTCTCTTGAAGGGAGTTCTTGATTATGATAGCTTTAAAGATGTGGATTTAGTGATAGAGGTACTTGTTAAAATATATAGCATATACTTAAACCTTTTGATGCGCTGAATCTGATTAGCGACATTTCTCTTCACCATTTCTGTGAAATTATGTTATGTACAGGCCGTTGTTGAGAATGTGTCCTTAAAGCAACAAATATTTGCGGACCTGGAGAAGTATTGTCCTCCACATTGCATTCTTGCAAGCAACACGTCAACCATTGACTTGAACTTGATTGGTAAGAGGACCAAGTCCCATGATCGGATTATCGGAGCACACTTTTTTAGGTAATATTTGTTTTTAGTTGTCATCACTTATTCTAGTAACTTCATATCTTATTAGTAAATTATCAATGGATGTAAATGCAGTCCTGCTCATATCATGCCACTCCTGGAAATTATTCGTACTGAGAAGACATCATCTCAAGTAATAGTTGACTTGTTGGATGTCGGGAAAAAGATCAAGAAAACACCAGTTGTTGTAGGAAATTGTACTGGCTTTGCTGTAAATAGGATGTTCTTCCCATACACTCAAGCTGCCCTTTTACTTGTTGATCGAGGTGCAGATATCTATCAGATTGATCAGGCAATTACTAAGTTTGGAATGCCAATGGGTCCATTTAGGTACGTATTCAATTTATAAAATATTGCAAAGTTTCTTTAGGTGCGATAAAAAATGTATTGTATAATGGTAAGGTCCTTGCAATTGAACTACGCTAGAATGCAGGCTATGTGACCTTGTCGGTTTTGGTGTGGGTGTTGCGACTGGAAAGCAATTTATTGACAATTTTCCAGAGAGAACCTATAAGTCTATTTTACTTCCCCTCATGATGGAGGATAAAAGAGCTGGTAAGATTAGTTCTATTCTAAAAAACATTAATAAATCTTTTAAGTATATTGTAATTGTAAGTCTCATTTAAACTTGTGACATGTTCAGGTGAAAGCACTCGCAAAGGATTTTATGTCTACAATGATAGACGCAAGGCAAGCCCAGACCCTGAAGTAAAGAGATATATTGAGAAGGCGCGGAGCCTGTCTGGTATCACAATAGATCCCAAGGTTGGTCTTCCACCCTCATCAGATTACATGTGAACCGCGGGATAGCCATCTGTTCCTGTTCGTATTGATTTTTGATGCCTGAACAGGACCTGCAGTGATTTTTATTATACTAACAAAAAAAAATTACATGCACTAATTTTCTGACATTTAAAGGTACACAACCATTGCAAGTTTGCTATGGACTTCTGCTCTTTATCTCTAATTGCAGTTTTAAACTTTGACAGTTGACTAAACTGTCAGATGAGGAAATAGTGGAGATGGTTTTTTTCCCTGTTGTAAATGAGACGTGCAGAGTATACTCTGAAAGAATTGCAGTCAAAGCAGCAGATCTAGACATTGCTGGTGTTATGGGCATGGGTTTCCCACCCTACAGGTTTGTCTTAAGTATGTCTAAATTCGTAACCTCAAAGCTTCGTTACATTCTTGGTTTTACTTAATCGGATACTTCTGGACCAGGGGAGGTGTCATGTTCTGGGCAGATTCTATTGGATCCGAATACATTTACTCGAAACTGAAGAAATGGTCAAACTTGTATGGAGAATTCTTCAAGCCTTGTGCATACTTAGCCGAAAGAGCAGCCAAGGGGGCTCCTCTGGTTAGTTGTGAAACTAAATACTGTGCTGCTAAATTTTCAATCGTAAATTTGTTTCTTACTATGTCAAGCTTTTTTGACGCAGAGTACGCAGCTGGAGCAAGGGTTGTCTCGCCTTTAAGCTGCTGGCTGCATGCATTGTTCACCTATGTTGTCACTTACTATTGGCTGAACCCTCCCATGTCCATGTGAGGCATAAGTAGTTGAAAGAGGAACAGTTTGAATCCATTAGCTACGAAAATATTCAGCTCCTGGCAGAAAAAGTTTCAAACACAAGATATACGATTGAATCAACAATATTATATTATTATGTTGACTGACTGGTGAAAACATAAATGTCAATATTAATAATGAGATACAGGTTTGAGATTTATAGATTTTAACTTAAAACATGAAAATTTGAGCATTATTCATAGTTTTTAAGTGAGTATATTATAGTATATTATTCATAAGCTGATACTAATAATTCTTTCCAAGCAGATAATAACCTCCTCAATATTTTAAATCAACACTATAAAAAGAAGTACATAATTTATTTTAATGCTAAAATTTAAGGATTTGGTCAAAGTTATGCAACTACAAAATATAGTCATCTAACTTAGTGAGTAGGTACTTAAAAGCATTAATCTCTATGAAAAAAACATAATTAAGCATTAGAGCAAGTCCAGCAGTCTCTTAATAAATTCCTTATAAATATCATAAAATATTAACTGTTAGTGATTTAAGACATTATTTTGAATTTCAAGTTCAACAATGTTCCTTATCTTCATTTATTATTATTATAATAATAAGGAATTTGAATGAGATATGAAAGGAAGAAAGAGAAAATAACTAAAAAGAAGAGAAAAAAATCAATTTTTTATTGATAAAAATGATATAAGGGATGACTTGTGATTTCTAAAAATAAGATATAAGAGAAATGTGTTAGTAATATAAGAAACCACTAAGACACGATTGTAGTGCAATTTTATGTCATCTTCCTTATATTTGCACTTAAGTCACCTTATATTTGGACTTAACTCTTATAGGTGGTGGCATTCTAGCAAGATATCTTCAACGAGAGAGGCATGTCCTTATCATATCAAAACAATATATGTAAACCAAGTTGTATGGTTTTAAAGAGAGTATGTACAGAGTAATTAATTCTTAGCATTCACTAATATGGTATTCTACTTTTATACTATTTTGTCTCCTGTGAAAAAAATATACTCCTAACAACCCTTTTATGTCTAAATAACACCCTACCTCGTAACCACCCCCATAAACCAGTTCTCTAAATGCCTCTCTAACAAAAGTGTTGGTTTACTTTTACAAATTAATTGATATAATATTTGCTAAAATATTTGTGTGTATATATCTAGCTAAAAGGTAGATCTAGATATATAAGCAAGTTGCTAATATTATACATTTTGTTGCTTGTGCTTATCAGCCTTTACAGGCACGTTAAAGTTAATATATTACTAGTTTAATACTAATCCTTTAATTAGATTAATCCAACATAAAGCTAGTTTGTATTCAACCAGCAGAACATCCTCTTTTATAATTCGGATTTGTTCTTTCTCTTACATTCCTAAAATGGCTGGATTGAGTCTCTATGTTGGAATCATAGGTGAGAATTACATGTTTCCTTGCTCTTAATGACTTTCATTACTATTTGCATGCAGATACAACTATATATGTAGTTGCACATAGGTGAGAACTGCATGTTTCCTTGATCTTAATGAGCTTTCATTTCTATTTGATTTGCAGGAAATGTTATATCAGTTCTCTTATTTCTCTCTCCCGTGTGAGTTCTTCTTGTCTTGCATTTTTAACGTATTTTATTACTGATGAACGTCTCCTCTCTCTCTCTCTCTCTCTCTCTCTCTCTCTCTCTCTCTCTCTCTCTCTCTCTCTCTCTCTCTCTCTCTCTCTCTTTCTGTGTCTCTCTCTCTCAGCTCTCTCTCTCTCTGTGTCTCTCTCTCTCTCTTGTTTGTTAAGATTAAGGTGGATTGTGAATATTGCAGAAGCACATTTTGGAGAATTGTAAAGAATGGATCAACAGAAGAGTATGAGAGCTTGCCTTACATTTGCACACTACTAAATTCATCATTATGGACTTATTATGGACTTATAAAGCCTGGTGAATTACTTGTTGCTACTGTCAATGGATTCGGCATTATAGTTGAAGCTGTGTATGTTATCTTGTTTCTCATATATGCACCTAAACATGTAAAGGTACGTAGTACTATCACATAATCTCTACTCCTGTGGTCACATACACACAATGTAAATAAATTAGTACATAATTAATATGACTTTTTGATGAATGTTTTAGGGAAAGACTGCCATTCTAGCCGGATTTTTGAATTTTGGGTTTTTCGGAACGGCGGTTTTGGTGACACAGCTGGCTTTGGAAGGAGAAGCTCGTACAAACGCCATAGGTTTTTTAGGTGCTGGCCTCAATATCATCATGTATGGCTCTCCTCTGGCTGCCATGGTATGATGTTATCTATTTCAACAAAGATAAAGTTCATGTATTGCAAACAGTTTTCTGGGAGCAACTTCTACAACTTAATTTTAGCTGATCATGATAGCTAATCATGTACCTAAAAACTTAACACGAAGACCTCGACGAGATCTTATACTGCTGAGTCGAATCTTAGTCTATATCTTGCATGATTTGAATTAAACCATATCTGATGTTAATTTGATAGGAGGTCATACTTATTTGCTATTGTAGATAGGTTAAGCATTCAACCAGACAAACCTCAGTACGACAGTACCCAATCACAGTGCTCAATGCTTATCCGAAGTACAATGTGGAATTCTACTGCAAAAACACACACACAAACACAAACACAAACATATAATACTATATTAGCATATGTAAGCATGATCTATTATTCTACTTTTCTATATTGGCATATGTAAGCATTATCTATTTTTGTGGAATATGTTATGTGTACAATTTGTTATAAATGTTGACAGGGAGATATATAAATTATATGCTTCTTCTTATTTTATATATACCAAGTGTCGTCTCTTTTGTGAGGAAAATTTGATTAATCTAACAACCACATGGATCACGACGAATTAAAAAATAATCAAATAAATGGATATGCTCGAAATGCTCCGTCATAAAATATTTGATATACAATATGCAGGGAACAGTGGTGAGAAGCAAGAGCGTGGAGTACATGCCATTCTTTCTCTCATTCTTCAGTTTCTTGAATGGTGGTGTTTGGACTCTCTATGCTTTCCTCCTCCGCGATTATTTTCTAGGCGTAAGTTACCCGACTTATCTCTCTATTCACATTCAGGTCTTGCCCCGCTGATCTTCGGAAATTAATAAAATGAATTTTCAAATTTTGGTTATGATATTTTTCTACTTTATATTTTTTCAAAATTTCGTTATGCCCGGAATAGGATACATTTATTTTCATTTTTTAATCTAAAATCAAGGTTATAAAACTCAGAAAACGGTCAACTTGGTCTCGACTTCAAAATTCGAGTGACCGACTGATTTTTCGAGTATCCCGAGTACTCGTCTTAGAAAAAAGATAAAAATAGCCCATTTTGAAAAAATTTAATCAAAATAGTAATTCTGAAAAAAATGACTAATTTTAGTCGATTGAATACTGCATAGGTATCCTAATTTTTATAAGATACTCAATTTTCACTGACAGTTTGATATCTCATATATAAAATAAATTCTTCACTGATAGTTGGGTATCCTATCGGTTAAAATTCTTCAACTTTTCGGAAATTGGTCATTTTTATTAATTTTATATAATAATAGGCTGAATTTGTCATTCTCCCATCGCCTTAGAACTCGGGCTTAAATAATCTCTGATTTTCGAAACTCATGAGAATACTTGACGGAATAACTCATTTTTAGAACACTGTCTAGAAGGAAAACTCTTTCGACATATAATATTATTCACAAATAATGTTTTGTTCTTGTCTTGTGTGTGCTTCTGTACAAATTACGTACACACGCAAATTATATGGAAAGAAATAAGTAGCATACGTCCATGTGTTTTTATATCATGTAGGTACCGAACGGGACTGGGGTATTGCTTGGATTTATTCAACTAGTACTCTACGGGATGTACAGAAATTCAAAGGCATCTAAGAGTGTTGTTATTATTAGTCCAGCTGATGAAATTGAAGAAGGATTGCAACACGAACCACTCATTTCAGCTTCTACTTAAAATGTTCACTGGCATATTATGCATGTTTCACTCATATCCTAGATCAATGAGCGATGATCTTAATTTTTAGTCTCAACATATGCCCATTATATAAATCCCCTTACTTTTTTCTTCTTTGATTTAGAAGAGATTATAAAAAAAAATGTGTGTTATATAAAAAACATTCAAAATAATAGGCCTACAAAGTATATTTATTATTGGAAAGAGGTTGTTTCACCTTGTACTTCATTGCGTAGCACTCACTTGTCGTAATGAAATATTGCGTCACAATGCGGGTGCGGCTATTGTATCCCCGTCAAGATGGGTGATGATAATTTGCCAATAAAGTGGTCCGCAAGAGTTGACTCGGTTGGTTAAAGAGGGATAACTATCTCTTGGTCATAGGTTCTAATCCCACGGAGGAGAATTTATGATTATATCTCCTGAGTCAGAGCATGTCGCTTAAATGCGGTTTACCTTGTTTCACGTGATTTGTAGGATATTGCATGAGCCCGTATGATTTAACCCCGTGCGCACCCAAAAGGGTAGCGGTTGTGGGTAGGGCTGAGTATTCGGTTATTCGGTAACCTAACCGAAATATAATTCGGTTACCGAATACCGAATAAGGGTAAAAATCAGAAGCGAATAATGAACCGAAATAATTTCGGTTATTTACCAAACCGAAATAATTATTTCGGTTAAAACCAAAACCGAATTAGGAAAAATTTTTAACATTTT
This sequence comes from Apium graveolens, assembly GCF_009905375.1. Lineage (NCBI taxonomy): Eukaryota > Viridiplantae > Streptophyta > Magnoliopsida > Apiales > Apiaceae > Apium > Apium graveolens. The sequence continues at coordinate 138,147 of NW_027417214.1, read as the reverse complement.
AATAATAAAATATTTAATAAATTACAACAAAGATTAATGATCGTACAACAGTTAACCTTATACTCTTAGCTCCACTTTCATGCCCCTGAATGTTATGGTGTGGTTTCATGATTACAATAAAAGTAATTCTAACTAGTTAGTTTAATTTTTTATTTTAACAACTAAATTGAAGGTCATGAAAACTAAATACATTAAAATCTAAATTAGGCAAATAGCAATTAAATAAAACAAATAAAAAGAGAGGAAAAGTGAAGTTGGGAACGGAGAATTGATAATTCAAGTGAAAAAAAAAGAAAGCATATAGGTAAAAATAAGTAATATATAAATAAATATATTTATATATATATTAATATATATTTTTTATTATATTTCAGTAATTTCGGTAATTCGAGTATTTCGGTAAAAAAACCGAAAAAACAAAAATACCGAATAACATAAAAAATCAGAACCGAATTAAAAACCGAATTATTTCGGTTCGGTAACCGAACCGAATTATTTCGGTTCAGTATTCGGTTAACAGAACTGAATACTCACCCCTAGCTGTGGGTTATCCACAATTAAAAAAAAATTGCCTGTTAAGAAAGTTAAAGTTCTATCCAAATACTTAATTTACATAAACTCATAAAATGTGCATATAAAAATGAAGAGTACTAGGACGCGTGTGTATATATATACGTAATTTTACAAATTAAAACATGACATTTAACAATCCTTGTGTATTTGAAAGGAACACGAGAGCAAATAAATTTGAAATCTATTTTGGAATCTTGAAGACTTGAACTTTAATAAACTCAACGAAGCCCATCAACTTATACATAGGCTTGCACGGGTGAAGGCCCATAAAAGATAAAACTTCAGAGATAGGGCTGAGATCCAAACTTTAAATTAAATTTTCAAAAATACTATACAAAGTACAAACTCTTAAATACAAAACTTGGGAAAATAAAAATATCAGGATCCCACTCTGATTCGAGTGATAATTGTGTTTTTAATTTATTTTTAAAACAAGTGTTGTCTAGTGTCTATTGTACTATGCAAATTGTATAAAAGCTATGTCTTTTTTAGGAAAACACCTATGTTATTTTCCCAAAATAATTGATATTGATATTTTATCAAGTAATAATAGGAACATAAATACATATTGAAGCATTTTCAAGACCTTTTCTCATTTATTTATAATTAGTGGCTCTAAGATCAATAAATTAAAGCATCTTAATATTTTACAGGTCACTATCTTTTATTTTTAGTAAATTGAAAGATATTTATAAATTTTTTATTAAAAATAAATTAATGAAATTTTGAATTAAAATTATTTTATATAGTAACAATTTACTTGTTACAAAAAGGTGGACCTTATTTGTCAACCAAATCAAATATTATTTTTTTAAAAAACAAATTAGTAAATTAGGACAGAACTTATACTCATAAAATATTTTGGTGGCTGAAGTTTTAAATATATGTGACAGAGTCATCACTTTTATGCAACAAAGTGGGGTGATCATCTAATCGCATAAACCGCCCATACTGTATCACAAAATACGGTTTTAATATTTTGTGGTGCGGTTTAACTTTTTGACAAACTGCACGGTGCGGTTTGTAGTTTGACATTTTAACAATGTGGTTTAAATCGCACTACCCCGCACTACACCGCACCACAATTTCATATACATATAAATTTATTTATAATTTATAATATATATATACATATAGATATATTTATATATTATAAATTCATTTCTTGTTTATTATTATTTTATGTTATAAATACTAGCTTCATATTACAAATTACTGATATATTTTTATTTTTAATCAAAAATATATTTTTTAAATCTTTTTTCTTACCTAAATTATTATTATATTTGTATGTAAATATTAAATTTTTTGATTAACTAATCGCACAAACCGCGGTGCGGGAGCGGTTTGGAAATTGATCAAACCGCACGTACGCTTTGGTTTACGGTTTGAGCAAAAAATCGCACCGCCCGCATCGCGATCACGTCCCTACAAAAAATGGCTAATGATCACTATAATTTTTGCAATAAACCACTTTTTTAATGGTGAAAATAACATTTGACCTCCATATTATAAATTTCAAATTCTTACTTGATAAATTAAAAACATAATTCACATATAATAATAGTATTTTAGATCTAAAATCAAATAATACCAGATATTTTCATCAAACAGATATGATATGACTTGAACAAACTGGTAGACAGGTTGGGCCTGAGGGTAACCGTGGTTTATGCTAATCCATATGTAAATTGAGCTGACATTATTCATTTGTCTGTTTGATAATTATTCTTGATAATCTTATAATTTAATTTATTTAGATAATTGTTGTAGATATAACTGGGACAGTTGATGGACCCTTATGAGAACATTAACATCCCATGTTAAATGACTCATCATCATCTTCTATCAACTTAAGGTCGCAGTCCCTGTATTTTCGTTTAATGTCGAACCCACCCGCACGCAGCCCAAACACGGTTTCTGATTAAAGCCGACACTGTTGTGTTCTTGGATTTTAGCTACTCTGATTTGTTAATTCTGTGAAATATCTTGATGCATTTATTATGCTTAACTGTTTGCTTCGTTTACACCAGCAGAGGCCATTTTAAACTGATTATACATATTTGAAACTGATTATACATATTAACAACGGCAGATTTTGCTATTTGATTGTCGTTTTTTGTTGACAAAGATGATTTATAAACTTAGAAATGAGTATATGTTTTTATAAATTTTTGGGGTGAGCCAGAGAATAAATTTTTAATTACGTCGTATATCCAATCTTGATTATTTGATGAAGAAGATCCGATGATTGTGATGTAAATGGATAACCCAAATTAGGGTAACTAAACTATAAATTATATCTCATTCCGGTTATTATAATATAATATAGATAGATTAAGATTAAAAGGTTTAACTTCCTCATTGCTACACAAACATCACGAATCATCTTTCTAAAGGAATACGAGTAACACAATCGACCCCCACCCCCTTTCAAGTATAATTAACATGGAAAATTACAAAGAGATGCCCAAGCCTAAGATTTATAAAGTCAAAATTTTGTGTATAATAATATATTAAAAAAATTATAAGAAATAAAATACAGATAATTTTTATGTCGGTCCAACTGATCGAGAAGATATTTTTAATTTTGTGATCTTTTAAAATAAAAATTAAAAAAATATGTGTCCTTCAAATTTATTTTGAGCCTATATATTTTATTTTTTTTCTTCTATTCTTTTATGTAGATAAAAAATATGTCCTAAAAATTCAAAATTTTCAATATCTCCATTCATTAGCATACAAAATTTGACCTTAAATCGTCTTTACATGCGCGACCATCTCCCAACATTTTGTTATCGGAGGGAAATCCAAGTATTTACCCCTTATTAAAAGGGAGACGAGTCACAATTACACTTACCGTTAAAATTCAGGCGAACTAAAATAATTGGTTCTATAACTATAATAATATGTATCTAATTCTGCAAAATCACAATTCTAATACATATCTATAATCACTAACTGCTAAATTCCACCAACTAAAAGTCACCGACTCTAAACAAGTATTTGTTCGACCGCTGAATAAAAGCAACCGAAATTCAGTGAAATTTAAAGTCGGTCGTTTTTTATTAGTGACTTTTAGTTGTGAATTAGTTCTAAAATATATAATCGAATTGTTAATCTTATATTTAACAATGTATAGTTGATCTTATATTTAATACGGGTTTTATATCAAATTGCCCACCGAACTCGTTAAAATGTATCAAGTAGCTACTTAATCCCCACGACAACTCATTTAAACCACTAAAATACTAGTATATATTACTATGTTAGATTTTTCAAAATTCTTTAACAGAAGTGTTGTATTTGTCGTGTATTTCTTTGATTATTATGGTTTATCAGCAAATTTGAGTGTCTCTCTCTCATATGTATATCTGTTTAATTGGTCTTAAAATAATCGTTATCTTCACGAATAAAATACAAGCTGGGTGGTCTGCAATTGCAGTATTAATTTGAGTAAAATTCAAGAGAGATGAAAAGAATATGTCATTTCAATTAGGACTCTCGTTATTTATCTCAATTTCATAATTCCATGTGCCTGACTGTTTAACAAAAATATATGACTACAAATTTTTAAAGTTAACATTTTCCGTTAAAGAATTTAAAAAAATCTAACGGAGTGATATATACTAGTATTTTAGTGGTTTAAATGAGTCGTCGTGGAGATTGAGTAGCTACTTGATACATTTTAACGAGTTCGGTGGGCAATTTGATATAAAACCCTATTTAATACTAAAGATAATTATAAATATTCTTGTCTCGTCATTAAATTAAATAATCTCTTATATCTTATTCTTATCTCTTATATATATATTTCTATATATATAATAGTCCAACATAACTATAAAATTAGTGACTTTTTATTATCTGAAATGACTGATTTGTCCCTGCATATATCATAATTAAGAAATTATTTTTTGCGGAAATCGAACCAAATTCTACTAATTAGTTCTAACACTACAATACCACTATGCAACTATGTGTTATATATTATTAATCAAACACTTAATATGTGTGTCGCTAAAAAATAAAATTTCAGTTTATTATTACAATTCATGAAATAACTTTTTTAGTCATATTTTTTCCGTTCATATATATTGATGTAGTTAGCTATATATTTATAAATAATTAAAGTTGTAATTTAGATAATAATTTTGATCAACATTTAACATATAAAGATAACCGATATACGAAAAATATAAATAAATTAAGACATAACATGTATTTAGTAGATAATGTAATATTTTTCCAAGTATTTGTCTTGTTAAAATCATGATATTATATATAATAATTAATTAACAATGTCAAATAATCAAGTTCACTCTAATACGAAAGTTAAACAAATTGAGTTTGTAGTGCGTGTTTATTCAACAATATTGTTAGAAAATATACATAATATAATTTAAAGAAAATAAAATCCTACATTTTAGTCATTTGACCTAATTGACCGCAAAAAATCAAATAAGTCAACAATTATGAGATAAATGAAATGGTGTTAGATGTACACATAATTTATAAACTTATTTGATTTTTGATTTAGACCAACATATTTTGGTTTATTTCAAACTTAATATCATAACTTACCATTTTTCTGAAAAAATGAAAAAATCACAAAAAACCTAACAATCACCATCTATTTGAATAACAAGAATGTCAAAATAATTATGGGTTGCCAAAATAATTTTCAACCAATTTAGCAAAGAAAAAAAATAATTGTCAAACTTGCCGAATTATCATATATATTAATATTTTATATTTACTCAATTTGATATCAACTTACAATATTTTACTCCAACAATTAGTAACTTTTAAAAATTACATATGTGATACATTAATTAAATTGTAAATGATTTATAAACTAAAAAAGGTATCATTAATATATACTTTTTACTTTTATATATATATTTATTTTTATCAATTCGAGAAGTTGTCTGATTTTGACAAGTTTGATAGATAATCTCTTAACAACTATACAATTTCAATAAGAGCAATTGACAATTTGTAACCCATTTCTTTGGGCGTTTTTTCATTCATCTTTATATATTATTTTCTTACAAGTTGCACTTTTAATTTTGAATTTCGCTTTATTTTGGATCCCTGGACCCTGTTGAACTTTTATATCAGGGGTAAAATCATAAATTTTTGATCTACAAGAACAAATCGTCGATCATTTGATTTCCCAGTCCAGACGTACAAATAAATACATGAATCAATTGCAAATAACAAGTAAAAGTTATCTGTAATATCAAATTTCATGAAAAATGTCCGAAAATCAAACTTCCAATTCGAAGTAAGAACCCTAAAATCGAGTTTTTTTAACACTTTTAGTGATTTTGAGGCTAGAATCTGTTAGGGTTAAATTGAAACTTCGATTTGGTTACAAGAACTTGCGATTTTAGCCTAATAACATCTTCAAAATCGATTTTTGATCTTTGAAATTTATAATTATTATGTGTATTTAAACTTGAATATTTTTTTCCCAATTTTATCCCTAGTGAAACTATAATTTCATCATAATTTTGTTCCAGGGGTACAAAACGAAGCAAAGTTAAATATGCAACTTGCAAGAAAACATAATATAGAACCGAATTGAAAAAACGCCCAAAAAAATGGATTACAAAGTACCAATTACTCCTTCAATAATTAGGCAATCAAGATTGTCATGTCACATACTATTTGAAACTCGTTGATAATACATTTAGTTATGTTTGGTCGTATTCTTTGAGACAATCATGGTCAATCCAGGGGTATTGAGAATTTCATGTCCGTTGAAAGGGAGTGATGGTTGTTGTGGTGGTCCTGGAGGTCAGGGGCTGGCTAAGTCATATTTTATTTCTCATTTGCGAACCTATTACTTCAACACAGATAACTTGAAGGCGGTACATAGATCGCGTATCGCTAGTGACTTTATCTTATTCTCTGCTTTCGATCTTGCACTCCATCAAGTCGGCGTTTGATTGTGTGATGAGTGTCTTCGCACTCACTCGTTCAACAAGAATTGTAAACACGCGGATGGGACTGTGATTTCGGCACCAGATGTTTCTGAAGCCGCACTATGTCGTATTCCTACTCCTATTGTTTCGCACAGGGTGGGTGTTAATATTGATGTGGGGCATGGAGGGGCCTCTTCTTCTCCTCCGTCGGGGTCTTCCAGGGATCCGGGTGGTGTGCCTTCTGGGGGTGTTGTCAGGTTGGATTCTATTTCTTTTGACATGGACCTTTTTAACAAGTTTCGTTCGAGTAAAAAATGCACGGTCAAGTGCATTTCCTCTAAACTGAGACTTGGTTGTGCTAGAATTTTTCTTAGTGCCTTTTATAAGGTTCTAGCGTGTCCGGCTGATTTGTCTTCTTGGGTGCAACTTCTCATTTTAGCTTGTTGTACTTTGAGCTCGTTTGTGCCATCCAACAGAGCTCAGCGGTGGTCTGGGGAAAGAGAACGACGTCAGTTTGAGCATATTTCTAGTGCCATTCTTCGGTGGAAAGATCCGGGCGATATGATGGGTTTGGTGAAGGATCGTTTGACCTTTTTAACAACTTCCACCCGGAGGTTATGAGGAGGCTAACCTGTTCCAGTGCAAGCGTAAGTTGGCTGATGGACACTTTACTGCTGCTATTAAGGTGCTTACTTCCTCCGGCGTTGCTCCAGATACTCCATACACTTTGGCTGAGCTGGAATCCAAGCACCCTTTCATACCCTCTCCGGTCTTGAATTCCACTGTGATTGGGGTGGATGCCCTCCACGTCTACAAAGATTTGGTGTTGAATCGTATTCGAAATTTCCCTAAAGGGACCTCTTGTGGACGTGACGGGCTTAGAGCCCAATATTTACTGGATATTTTGGATGGGGCTGCTTCTGCGGTTGCTGATGATCTGTTAGGTTCTATTACGGGGGTTGTCAACTTGTTTTTTAGTGGCAAGTGCCCCGCGCAGCTGGGGGAGTTTATTGCTAGTGCTCCATTGACTCCTTTGGTTAAGCCAAGAGGTGGTATTCGCCCTATTGCTGTTGGTATGGTGTGGAGAAGGCTGGTATCTAAGGCTGCATCTTCTTCTGTTGGTAGTTTTATGGCATCTTATTTACGGGATTTTCAGTTTGGTGTTGGTATTCCTGGTGGTTATGAGGCTGTTGTGCATTATGTCAACATGCTCTTAGAGGCTAGGGGGGATGAGGTGGGGCTGTCTATGCTCCTGGTGGATTTCAAGAATGCTTTCAACCTTATTGACAGTAGTATCCTTCTCCAGGAGGCTCGGGTGCGGTGTCCTTCTATCTCTCCTTGGGTTGAGTTCTGTTATTCTCGCCCGACCCGACTCTATTATGGCGACTCTGTTTTGTGGTCTTGTCAAAGGGTTCAACAAGGGGATCCTTTGGGTCCTTTATTGTTTGCTTTGGTGCTTCACCCTTTGGCTCAGGCCATTGCGCAGTCTTGTGAGCTTTCTCTTCAAGCTTGGTATCTGGATGATGGAACTATTGTTGGGATACCCTTATGGTGGCCAAGGCGCTTGATATTATCCGGGCTGATGAGCTCGTTCGTGGTTTGTTTCTGAATATTGATAAGACTGAACTCTTTTGGTCGGTGGAGGATCCTCGAGGTCGGGTGGATGACATTTTTCCCACTAATATTTCGCGACCGCTTAAAGGTGTCAAACTTCTTGGGAGTTCAGCCAGTGTCGATGCAGGTTTTTGTCATGCTTTGGCTTCTCAAAGGGTCTCAAAGACTATTTCTCTAATGGAGGCTATTCACAAGTTTGAGGACCCCCAGTGTTAGCTTCTTCTTCTTCACAATTACGCAGGGGTTGCAAAATTGTATTACACATTGCAGACTTGCCCACCTCCGTTCTTTGGGGAGGCCCAGACGCAGTTTGATCAGGCTTTGCGTATTTTCCTAGAGAGGATTGTTACTGGCTTTGGCCCTGGTTTTGGGGATTGACAATGGAGGTTAGCCACGCTCCCAATCAAGTTGGGCGGTCTTGGCATCTTATGTGTGGGGGATGTTATTCGTTATGCCTTTCTCGCTTCTCGCCTTCAGACTAGTGCATTGCAGACTCGGATTCTGTCGAGTTCAGGTATCACATCGTGTGGTTCTTCTTTTCAGTGTGCTCTTGATGATTTCTCGACCCTTTGTGGTGCGAATGCTCTCTTTGGCACCACTAGCTCTCCTGCCCCCAAATTGATGAAGTCTTTGGCAAAGAGCTAATTTTGATGTCATTGAGACCAGTCTTGCTTCTCATTATGTGCGTCATTCCCAAATTGATGAATTTTGTGCTCAAGTTCTAATGTTCACAGGATGGACCAGTGGGGCGATCACGCAGTTCACTGTTCAAGTGATGTAGGTGTGAAATTCAGGCATAATTTGGTGCGTGACATTCTGGTGGATATCTGCTCCAAGGTTAGCGTTCCTGTGCGTAAGGAGACTCCTATAGGATTTCTTTCGGATGCTGGGCAAGAACTCAGACCTGCAGATCTATTGTTGTTCAATTGGTCCTAAGGTAAAGATGCATGTCTGGATGTGACTGGTATTTCTCCTTTTGCTGGTGGGGAGTGAGTTCATGGGCTCCTGGGGTGGCGTTGCTAAATGCGGTGGAAAAGAAAAAAAGGAAATATTCAATGATTTGCGCTGACCATAGTTATTCGTTCATCCGATTTGTCTTCTCTACTTTTGGGGAACTAGACACGGAAGCATTGGATGTTCTCTCGCGTCTGAAGACTCTATCCATTATTCTCTGTAATAATGCTAAGAGTGATGTTTTTCTTTTTTATAGGTTAAGCTTTTGTATTGTTGTGAGCGCACCTTGTGGCTCGACTCCCTTCTATTTTTTCGAGTTAAATTTCTCTTTTGCCAAATTAATTTTTTTTAAATATTATGCACTTAAATAAAATGAAATTGCCAAATAAATAAATAAATATAAATGTTAGTTTGTTCAAAATAAAATTTATGAGATAGAGATTGAATTTAAGTAAATTTGAAAATCTTTGGTTGAAAATTGGAATTAACATTGGAGTTAAAAATTTATTTCAACATCAAGGTACACATTTTAGTCTTAAATTAAGGCAACAGTTAAAAGCCATTTTAGTGTACTTGCTCTTAAGTTTGGTTGGCTGGGAATTAGTCGAATTACAGTTTAAAGTTGAATCCACTCGAATGATCATTGTAACAGCCCGCACTTCCGGACTATTAAATTCTAAATCGAAAACTAAAAATAAAATATATTATTACTCGATAATTCTAATAGATCACGAAATTCAAAGCAGCGGTCAAACTCAATAATCAAAATCATAAAAATAGAGACGCAGCTCCACAAATCCGATAATAATTGTCTAACAGATAATTAAATTTATTCTCTAAAAACAAAATCTTTATTCTAATTCAAATAGCACAAAACGAAGCAGCACAGATCTCCACATAGTTCTCATTCCTTAATCTTAATATGCTCCAAATTCCGAACCTGAAATGTTAAAAGGGGTGAGCTACACAGCTCAGCAAGTACAAATTGACTAACTTTTAAACAGAAAAACAATGGGTGTTTTGATAAAACGATTTTTCTTAAAACAATAATAATTTTGTAAAACATTTTCTAAAATAAATCCAACCCAAAGTTTTATATTTTAAAATTCAGAATTTAAAACAGAACAGAGCAGAATTTATAACAGTACAGATTTTATAACAGATCTGAGCAGAATAAAACAGAACGAAACGATAATTCTTATAAATACCACAGTCTTGATCTACGGCCACACTTTGCCAGTAGCCGGCATCTAATTCTTATTCTTATTCTTTATACCACACTTTGCCAGTGGTCGGCATCTAAAGTTCAATAATTACGCGCCCTTAATAGGTATCTAAAGTTGCACACTTGTGCGCCTACTAAGGGTATCTAAGGCTAGTTCCGGAACTATAGCGTAAATTACGAACGGTTCGAAAACGTAGAGACTGGGTTCTAAAATTCACAAATACTTATATCTTATAATTTCGAAATCAAAGTTTTTATATCTTATATGAAATTAAAAACAGAACTGAAATATCTTTTCGGAAATTTAAAAGTAAGTCAAAAGGTACTTACCTCAAAGCCTGACCAGATCTGAATTTACTCTTTTTGACCCTCTAAACGATATTTTCTTGAAAAACACGAAACACGAAAGCTGAAGATAACGAAAAGACCTTTCTGAAAAGTCCAGAATCACTGAATTCTGACTTACGATGAATTTTCTACGAATTTTACAAGACAGCTGATTTTTGCTGAGAAAGTCCTACGAATTTTAATGATAAAAACAAGGAATACGAATATGGTGTATTTATAACGATACAAAACCCTATATCTCAACTAGGAAATAATAATATTTCCTCCTAAAGATTTACAACCTCTCCAAGTAAATTCCATAAATAAAATATTTGATACACACAATTACCTAAACTAAAAAAATTTCGATTTTCTAAATTATTCTTACACTTATTTCCACAAATAACAAATCTTTTCACAAATCAACTACCTTGCACAAAATGTTTTCAGAATATTCTAATTTTAAAATATTTATCTAGACAAATTAATATCTAATTTCTAATAAATAAATTAAAAATAAAATTACGAATTTTACATTCTTCCCTCCTTAAAAGAATTTGGTCCCCAAATTCACATAACATAAATAAATTAAATAAGTCACTAAAGAAAAGAAATCATACCTTAATTGCGATAGTTGTCATTTCCTGTCAGCTGAAACACACGTCCTTTGCCCATCTTGTTATCTGCTTCCTTCCTTGGTGGCGGTGGCGGATTGTGCGGACAATTCGAAATCTTATGTCCTACTTCTCCGCAATGAAAACAAGCACCTGTATTCCAACGACAGACTTTGTCCGGATGATTCTTGCCGCACCTGGTACACGTCTCTCGATCACCTTGACCCCCGATGTTATCGTACACGTGTGGCTTCTTGAGTGGTCCCCCTTGAAAAGATTGCCCACTAGTTTGAGTGAACCGCCTCTTATTCCAACTGCCAGACGCCTTTTCAGATTCTGCCAAGCCCCTTTCGATCACTAACGCCTTGTTGAGGACAGCCTCGTACGTCTGAAGTTCAAACGACGCCACTGAATTCCTGATGTCACTTCGAAGTCCCTCCTCTAATCTTCGTGCTCGACTGCTCTCATCTGCTACTAGGGTCGACGCGTACTTCGCAAGCTTTGCAAATTCTGCTTCGTATTCAATGACGGTTCTTCCACCTTGTTGAAGTCGAATGAAGTCCCTCTCTTTCTGCAGACGAACTGTTCTCGGAAAGTACTTGTCCTCTAAAGCCTTCTTGAACTTTGCCCAAGTGTACGGTTCATGATTTTCTTCAAGATTTGTCGTCTCATTCTTCCTCTTTTCCATAAGCCACCAGTCGTAAGCGCTTCCTTGCAATTGGTACACAGCTAAGGTCACCTTCTGTTCCTCATTGCTCCCCAGAAGTCCGAAAGCTTTTTCCATCTCTTGGATCCACATCTCAACGATAGCCGGGTCTGTAGCTCCATCAAAAGTTGGCGGGTTCAAACGCTTGAATTGAGAGACGATGTTGGGCTTCGGTTGCTGATTCACAAGTACAGCTAGAGTTTCAGCCAGCTGGTCAAAGACGTTTCCTCCTTCATCATTATTGCCCTGATTTTCATTGTTGTTCTGATTTTCTCCATCCATCTTTACTAGAACACACAAAACAAATTCTAAACTTATAGTCAATAATCAAAAAAAACACAAAAGTCAAACATATCAAATAATCACACAAATAAATGCCCTAAATCCAAAATAATTTTCTAAGACCTATACGATAGTCTAAAGGATCGCATCCTAGGGAATGTACTAGTCCCATACCTAATACACTCCGAAGGACAGCCTACTCTTGATACCAACTGTACGACCCGCACTTCCGGACTATTAAATTCTAAATCGAAAACTAAAAATAAAATATATTATTACTCGATAATTCTAATAGATCACGAAATTCAAAGCAGCGGTCAAACTCAATAATCAAAATCATAAAAATAGAGACGCAGCTCCACAAATCCGATAATAATTGTCTAACAGATAATTAAATTTATTCTCTAAAAACAAAATCTTTATTCTAATTCAAATAGCACAAAACGAAGCAGCACAGATCTCCACATAGTTCTCATTCCTTAATCTTAATATGCTCCAAATTCCGAACCTGAAATGTTAAAAGGGGTGAGCTACACAGCTCAGCAAGTACAAATTGACTAACTTTTAAACAGAAAAACAATGGGTGTTTTGATAAAACGATTTTTCTTAAAACAATAATAATTTTGTAAAACATTTTCTAAAATAAATCCAACCCAAAGTTTTATATTTTAAAATTCAGAATTTAAAACAGAACAGAGCAGAATTTATAACAGTACAGATTTTATAACAGATCTGAGCAGAATAAAACAGAACGAAACGATAATTCTTATAAATACCACAGTCTTGATCTACGGCCACACTTTGCCAGTAGCCGGCATCTAATTCTTATTCTTATTCTTTATACCACACTTTGCCAGTGGTCGGCATCTAAAGTTCAATAATTACGCGCCCTTAATAGGTATCTAAAGTTGCACACTTGTGCGCCTACTAAGGGTATCTAAGGCTAGTTCCGGAACTATAGCGTAAATTACGAACGGTTCGAAAACGTAGAGACTGGGTTCTAAAATTCACAAATACTTATATCTTATAATTTCGAAATCAAAGTTTTTATATCTTATATGAAATTAAAAACAGAACTGAAATATCTTTTCGGAAATTTAAAAGTAAGTCAAAAGGTACTTACCTCAAAGCCTGACCAGATCTGAATTTACTCTTTTTGACCCTCTAAACGATATTTTCTTGAAAAACACGAAACACGAAAGCTGAAGATAACGAAAAGACCTTTCTGAAAAGTCCAGAATCACTGAATTCTGACTTACGATGAATTTTCTACGAATTTTACAAGACAGCTGATTTTTGCTGAGAAAGTCCTACGAATTTTAATGATAAAAACAAGGAATACGAATATGGTGTATTTATAACGATACAAAACCCTATATCTCAACTAGGAAATAATAATATTTCCTCCTAAAGATTTACAACCTCTCCAAGTAAATTCCATAAATAAAATATTTGATACACACAATTACCTAAACTAAAAAAATTTCGATTTTCTAAATTATTCTTACACTTATTTCCACAAATAACAAATCTTTTCACAAATCAACTACCTTGCACAAAATGTTTTCAGAATATTCTAATTTTAAAATATTTATCTAGACAAATTAATATCTAATTTCTAATAAATAAATTAAAAATAAAATTACGAATTTTACAATCATCTTCCAGGTATAAAGTTTATTAGTTTGTTTTCATAAATCGCAATATATATATATATATTTTCCCCTATTTTCCTTTTGTAACTTAATGTATTATATTTCTCAGAGAAACATCTAGAGCAACAAATACTATAACAATAGGTTTAAATTTAAGAACCAGGAAGTAGTAATAAATTACTTCACATCTTTCCCCTGATAGAGTATAATGAAGAGAACATGATAATACATAAATAAGGAAACACATTTCAAGTTTTGAACTCCTATTACAGCAGTACTATCTTTCTTATATAAACTTAGACACTCAGTAATCAGTAGTATCCATGTGCTTCTTGGGACTAGCATCCATTCATCCTTGACCTTTGAGTCTCTCCACACCCTTACTTCACTCTCACTGAAACTATACCACAATCTCTCTCTCTCTCTCTCTCTCTCTCTCTCTCTCTCTCTCTCTCTCTCTCTCTCTCTCTCTCTCTCTCCCCCAAGCTTTCCTTCTTTTGCACCATTTAACAGCTCTCTCTCTCTCTCCCTCTATAATTTTCTGTCTTTTGCACCATTTATCAGTAAATGATAATGGAAGGAGTTCAAGAAGATTATACATGTAGCATGCAATGTACAAAACATACATACAAAAACAATAGCCCTGCTGGTGGAATATGTGTGTTTTGCCTGCAAGAAAAACTCGGAAAATTAGCTGTCTCTTCTCCTTTTCCTGTTTCCAACACTACTGTCAGCTTTCATTCTTCTCCTTCATCATCTCCTTCCCCTCCTCCTTTTACATCCTCCAAAAATTCAAGAATCCCATTTCTCACAGCCAAGAAAAAAAATGACCCACCTTCCTCTTCAACTTTTTCTACCTCCAAAAACATCATTTTTAACCGCAGTAAATCCTCAGTCATGCATCGGGTTTGTGCAGCAAATTTTACAGATTCTGATAATACTGAAGATTTAAACACACCCCAGAAATCAAGATTTTGGAAATTCATCCATTTTTCTCAGCGGCATAAACACAAACAGTTGGTGTGCACAAAAAAAAATGAGTTTATTTCAATCACAAAAGATGAAACTTCAGTTAACTCCAAAGTTATGAGATCTAGATCTGTGGGATGTGGGAGCCGGAGCTTCTCCGGCGATTTTTTCGGTGATTGTATTCTCCGGCGCGTGGAGTCACAGAGAGAAGGCAAGTCAAGGGAGAGAGTTAACAAGTGTGGGGGTTTGTTTAGTGGGTTGAGTATAGGTACTAGGCCCGAGGTGCAGTTGGGTCAAGGCAGGAGTAAGAGTTGGGCTTGGTCATGGGCTTTACCAAGTCCAATAATGGGTTTTAGGCCTTATTATGGGAAAAGATATGGTTCAAATAAGAATGGTGGTGCATCTAATAAAGATTTAATCTTTAATCATGTGTAATTCAAAGTATGATATATGATTTGTATATTTTGGGATGTTGCTAATAATTTTCTATGTAGTTTCTTCATTTTGTTAATCATTACTCCCTCCATCCCATTTTACTTGTCACATTTTCTTTTATAAAATCAAATTAACCAATTTTTGACCAAAGATTAAACATTACTGTTATATTATTCAAAAAACTAAAAATTATATATTAAAGTAGATAAAATCTACTTTCCGGTTATATAATTTTTTTATTTTATTCTATTATAAAATATTAATAGAATTTGGTCAAACTTTAGGCAATTTAACTCAGTCAAAGTCAAATGTGACAATTAAAATGAGATGGAGGGAGAAGTTTTTTTTTTTTTCAAATTGATTACTTACTATTTTGAAATTTTAATAAAGTCATTGCTTCATTCCTTTCATCCGCAGCTATATAGTTAGAGTTATGGCTAGTAATATGTATCCAATGGATTTACAAGGGTAGTTATATTTAAAGGCT
Source organism: Apium graveolens (assembly GCF_009905375.1). NCBI lineage: Eukaryota > Viridiplantae > Streptophyta > Magnoliopsida > Apiales > Apiaceae > Apium > Apium graveolens. Next base: position 122,373 of record NW_027417214.1, on the reverse strand, counting down.
ATGGAATGATTTCTTCAGCAAAATTGGCTAACCTTTGCTACTGGCTATAACTATATTCTAGTCTAGTCATCGCTTTAAGATGCGGAGGGAGATATCACTCCATCAAGAGATCCGCGATCAATTTAATAGATTAGTGTAAGATATCAATATGACTCGGTCAAGAGGTCCGGATCAATTTAATAAATTTGTTTAGCTAGAAATTCAGCCTGCACTATGCCACCTTATTTTGAATGATCACCAGTAAATCCAATTGCAGTTGTTAAATTCAATCTATTCGTAATTATGAATTAGAAAATTAAAAAACAATAGCCATAGCACTGTTCCACACTGCAAAATATAATCTTGTATTTATTCGAGACCTTAATTATTACACAGGAGTACTTATAAGTCTCTGATCAGAATATCACATGACCTTTTATTCTGTAGCAATTTTTCACTAACACAAAGCTTGGCGAACTAAAAGCAAAACACAAACAGAGAAAGAGTAAAGATACTTGTTCTGTGATTGAACGCGACATGCATCGATCAATCCATAGACTTTATTTAAGTTTATTCAACTTAACACCGACGTATATGATTCTTCATTTCGGCTAAGGTTTAGAAACCACGAAAGATAAAGCTTCGATAATAAACATCCTGACATCGCCGACCCTTTTGATGGGGCCTTTCGTTAGGGGTGATCTAAGAGTTCCATTGATGGGGAGAGTAGAGTTGCAAACAGGGACGGGCGCTGGGACAGGGGCTGGGACGGGCGCGGGGACCGGCGCTGGGACGGGCGCGGGGACCGGCGCTGGGACGGGCGCTGGAACAGGCGCAGAGAAGGGCGCTGGGACTGGTGCAGGGACGGGCGCAGGGACGGGCGCAGAGAAGGGCGAGGGGACGGGCGCGGGGACCGGCGCCGAGATGGGCGCAGGGACAGGCGCAGAGAAGGGCGCGAGGATGGGCGGGTGGACAGGTGTCGAGACGGGCACACGGACAGATGCAGAGACGGCCACGGGGATGGGCGGGGTAACAACTGCCCTACAGCTTCCATTGACGGGGAGTGTAGAGTTGCAAATAGCGAGGGGCGAGGTAACCACTGCGCTACAGTTTTTAAGGGTTCGCAAGTAAAGTGCCAGGGTTCTAAGAAGGCTATCTCGTTCAGTATTTAAAATAATGTTAAACGTTCCATTTGCGTTCGTTGTATTACTTGCAACAGTCGTGTTACTAGCTCCACACTTCAACTCCACTGTCACATCTGTACATACAATGTAATGTTAAATTACAGTACTCAAAATCACTGTAAAAATTTATAAACAAAATAAAAGTAAAGAGTTCTCAACTTCTAATATTTATACTTACTCGGCAGTGGAATGCCGGTAGAACCGCCATTGGGGAAGAGAGTGGTATTGACGGCACAGCGCACAGTTCCGGTGACGTTAACATAATTATCTTCAACTCCAGCTTCGACGGAGGAAGGAGCCGTCATTAATGCCGAAATGGCAACCAAGAGAGTAAGAAAGAGCATGCTGTTGAACGAGGCCATTGAGCTAGAACAGTCTTGGTCAGTTGATGCTAATGTTGGATGTTGTTTTGATGGGAATTGAGGTATCGTAGAACCAACTTATTTATAGTCATGCATAAGGATTCTTTGGTAATTTAGCCGCGGCTGTAACTTGTAACAAATTTTTATATCAAGGGACCATTTTGGATGAGATTACCCCTCGTTTGTTGACTTAAAAGAGGTAAGAATTACACAGAAACACACAAAAAATTTTAATATTGTTTTGGTCGCATAAAAATTTCATGTAGTTGAAAAATTTGGCGATTTTCTTTTGGTCTCTAGTCTCTCATCGGAGAATATTTGTACATAGATATTAATATGTTCCTCATTATTATTTTCTCCGTCCCTAACTAAATATCCATTTTGACCTTTCACCGGTTAACCTGATTAAATTTTGACTGAAATTAATATATATATATATACATATATAATATAAGCGAAAAAATAATAAAAAATAAATTATTAAAAAGCACATTAAGTTTATTTTAAAATGTAACTTTCTGATTTAAAAAATAATTAATCGATATTTTTAATATTAATTAAAAAATTGATCAATTTAACTTTTAGAAAATTAAAGTGAACATGTAATTGGAAATCGAGAGACTAAAACTTACACAGTAATCTTCCTTGATACGTGATTATTAGTATTTTAATAATTATTCTGTACTAGTCGATAACCCGAGTTAATAATTCTTAAAAATCATAATATATAGTATAAGTTTCATGTCAAAATTTCTAACTTTTACTCCTAAAATTCAACCCAAACTATTGATTACAAATTTGTGTTATGATTATAATAAAAAGATTATAATTATTATATGATTTCATTAAAATATAATATTGATGCATATATAAGAAATAGGATTACTAAGTTGAAATCAATATAAGAATTTTAAGTAAAAAACGGGTAAAATAATACATACACTATTATAAGTCATATAGAAGTAAAAGAAGAATAAAAATTATATATTTATAGTTATAATGAAATTAAAAAAGGGTGAATTTTTTTTAATAAAACCAAACTCCTATAATATACTGAATTAGTAATACATAAGGAAATTAAGAACACAAAGATTAAAGCCAAAAGGTGAAACAAAAATAAAACCAAACTTAATAGGTAGAAGTATAAGGAAACAAAAATAAAATTAAACTTAATAAAATCATACATATAGAAGTATAAGATAACAAAAATAAAATTAAATTTAATAGAATCATAATACATGTAAAAATATAATATGAATAAATGTTGTAATCAAAAATTTAGTATAATTAAAAAATATACAAAACTAGAATTACAAGATATATATCAATAAATAAGTGAAACTAAAAGTTGATGGTAAAGTGAAACCAAAATTAATAGTACCAAGGGTTTTGACTTGTTAATAAAGCTTGTGTTGGTTATAGGCCCGATGAGGCCCATTGAACGAAGGCCCATTAAGCAGTTATGCTACCGGGCCGAAGGACCTTCAGGCCCGCGTAACGAAGGCCCACGGAAGCTCAGGCCGAGGCCCACTACTCGAGGACCGTTGGACAAGGGACATAACGCCCCCTTTTCCCTCCCGCCTTGATGATTGGTAACGGACCAGCATTCATTGCAGGATTGGGTATAAAAACCCTTGTGAAGTAAGACAAAATATACACAGATTCTCAACACTCTACTTCTCTTGTATTACTACCCTATTTTTATAGCCAGATTCTGATTCTCACGCCGGAGGTGAATCGGGGGTACAAACCCTCGCATTCTTTTCACTTTCAGGTACGGCCGAAGTCATCTTCAATCTAGCCGAAGCCTGTTCACCAGACCGAAGGATCTGGGCGTAACATTTGGCGCCGTCTGTGGGAAGTACGAGAGTTACAAGTTGAGAATATGGCAGAAATTCATGAGCATTCATCGCCACCTGGTTTCGTCGACAAGGGACAACCATCCTCCCTAGTCGACGAGGACGGGGTTATCACGCTAACCCCTGAAGAAGAGGCCTTACTCCTAAAGATCCGGGCGGAAAAGGCCGCGGAGAAGGGTAAAGCCAAAGTTGATCAGATTGACAAAGTAGCGGAAGCGCGAACCAAGAAAAGAGAAGCCGATGCGCTCCGGCTGAAAGCCCTGCAACTGCAGAGGGAAGAAATTGAACTGCAAGAACGAGTCTTGAGGGAAGCGATGCGGGCCGAGGAGACCGTCGGAGCGCATAAAGAAAGAAGGGAACGTAGGGCGTTTGACGAAGAAGATGAGTCTGACTCTGATTCGCATCCCCGAAGGAAGAGGGCGAAGCAACCCTACTCTTCCGATTCAGATGAAGAGCCCGATGGATCCTGCCTCAGGTTCAATCGCCTAGAGAAGGCCCTGTTCGGCGATATGAGGCCAGATCGAGAACCTGTTGTAACACAAGAGATTGAACTGTACCGACCCCCTCCGGGAGAAGAGAGACAATTCCCCAAGATGAGCGAGTTCAATGGGAAAGGGGACCCCGAGGACCACTGTGAAAAGTATGAACTCCTGATGGTTGGGATGGGCCACAACGATATCATGCTGTGCAAAATGTTCAAGACTTATCTCAAAGGGTCTGCCTTGATGTGGTACAAATCCTTGAAGCCTCGGTCCATCGGGTCATACGAGCAGTTGAAGAGGAAATTCTTAAAGTACTACTCACACCTGTGCCGAAAGGCGAAGGATACCGAAGCCTTGGTCCACTGTCGGCAGAGGGCGAATGAAGAGCCGGGGGATTATCTCGCTAGGTTCAAGGAAGAAGCGGGGATGGTCACCAATCTAGATAAAATCAAAGCAATGGGCTTCCTAACGGCGGGGCTAGACCCCTATAAAGGTAAAAAGCTTCGCTCATCTCTTTACGATTTTCCCCCAAAATCCCTAAATGATATATATGTGAGAGGCGAGAATATTCGCCGTAAGATGGAAAATATTGGGGGATATAAAGACTCGAGAAGGGACGACCGATCAAAGCGAGCTGACAGATATGAGGGCTCAAGATCAGGATCTGACCGGAGGGATAACAGAAAGGAAGGAAGGAAGGAATCAGATCGTGGGGCTAAAAGATGTCGAGATAGAGATTCGGCCGTGTTCACTCCTTTGAATGCGCCGATCTCCAAGATTCTCCATGAAATAAAGGGCAAACCAGGATTCGTTCGCCCCGCCAAGATGAAGGTCCCGAACCACAAGAAAAATCCTGATAAGTATTGTGACTATCACAGGGACAAGGGGCATAACACTGATGAATGCTATCACCTCAAGAAGCTCATTGAGCGCATGATCAAAGACGATGAGCTTAATCGGTTCGTCCGAGATCTGAGAGATAGATTGGGGCCGAAGGAGAACCCAGAGGAGGAAGCAGAGGCCGATGAGCCAGAGCGAAGGGACAGGATACGGGGCGAAGTGAAAACTATATCCGTGGGAAGCATCCTGGATAAGGATAGCAAGACATCAAAGAAGAAGTACGCCCGATAGGTGTACAATCTGTATCAGTTCGGACAGGCAAAGCCCCACATGCCCATGACCTTCAGCACTGAAGACTATGAGAATGTCATTCGCCCGAACGAAGACCCTCTGATCATCAATCCTATCATCGGGCAGGACAAGATATGGAAAGTGATGGTGGATACCGGCAACTCAGCCAATATATTATTCCACAAAACCTACTGTAAGATGAACTTGGCGGGAGAGCAACTAGAGCCCTATAACGAGGCTCCCCTTTATGCCATCAGAGGACATCCTATTCAATTTGAAGGAACGATCACTCTTCCGATCCTCCTGGGCAAGTTGCCATATACCGCCGAGAAGCTGGTGAAGTTCTATGTGGTTCAGATTGAAAGCCCATACAATGCGATATTTGGCAGGCCCTTCTTATCAACTTTCGAAGCAGTGGAATCTATACCTCACCTCAAACTCAAGTTCCCAACTGAAAAAGGGGTAGGAGAAATGAGGGGCGATCAGAAAACCGCCCGAATCATAATGCTCGAAGACCTTGAGAAGGATCAGGAATATGAAGGACCGGATGGAACCGGAATGAGGAAGCAGGCAGAATCCGATCCCAGCGGAAGTCGGGAAACATTGAACATTGAGTTGGAGAAATTTGGGGCCGATCTCTCGAGCCCTATTTCCGAACCCGCAGCAGAGACCGAAAAAGTGGAGTTGTACGTGGGCCATTCGGGAAAGATGGCCCGGATAGGCAAAAACATGGGGCCGGATCTGAAGGCGAAGGTAATAGCTGTCATTCGGTAATACCATGATGTGTTCGCCCGGGGGCCCGAAGATATGCCCGGATTGGATCCCAAGACGGCAACGCACTGCTTGAATGTGCAGCTTGAGGCCAAGCCGGTAAAGTAAAAGAAGAGAACATTTGCAGTCGAACGACAGAAGGTAATAGAGGTCGAAGTGGAAAAACTTTTAGAGGCCAAATTTATAGAGGAGATCGAGTATCCTGACTGGCTAGCCAATGTGGTGGTCGTGAAGAAGTCGAATCGGAAATGGAGGATGTGTGTGGATTACAGTGACCTCAACAAAACATGTCTGAAGGATCACTACCCATTACCTAACATCGACCAACTAATAGACGCAACGGCAGGATATGAGGTACTTAGTTTTTTGGACGCTTTTTCTGGTTATCATCAAATTGCTATGAATGATAGGGATGTGCCCAAGACAGCGATCATAACTCCGAAGGGGACTTATGCTTATATTAAAATGCCCTTCGGACTGAAGAACGATGGAGCCACATTCCAGCGAATGGTGAACAAAGTCTTTAAAGAGCAGATCGGGAGGAACATGGAAGCATACGTGGATGATATGATAGTAAAGTCACTGTTCCTAGATCATGCCGAAGACTTAAAGGAATGCTTCGAAACTCTCCGAAAGAACAACATGAGGATCAATCCAAACAAATGTACCTTCGGAGTCTCTAGTGGAAAGTTTCTTGGGTACATGGTCAGCGCCCGGGGAATAGAGGCGAACCCGGAGAAGATCGAAGCGGTTATCAATATGGAACCTCCCAAATGTATTAGAGATATACAGAAATTAACGGGCCGGCTCGCCGCACTTCGGCGTTTCATTTCCCGGTCAGCCGAGAAAGTACTTCCCTTCTTCGCCGTGCTCAAAGGGTCAAAGAATTTTGAGTGGGGACCCGAATGCCAAAAGGCGTTCGAAGAAGTAAAAGAATATTTAACAAAGGCACCACTCTTGATGAGGCCCGATCCGAAGGAAACTCTTCAGCTTTATCTAGCTGTGTCCGACAGAACTCTGGGGGCCGTCCTCGTGAAAAATTATGAAGGTAATCAACATCCTGTATTTTATGTGTCCCATGTCCTCAAGGACGTAGAGACAAGGTACCCCAACGCCGAAAAATTCGCATATGGGTTGGTTATGGCCTCCCGAAAATTGCGACATTATTTTCAAGGACGGATGGTCCAAGTTGTCACCAGCAAACCTTTGAAGAAAATTTTAACTAGGCCCGAAGCCTCTGGGAGAGTCATAGCATGGTCCATCGAACTCGGGGAATTTGATCTCGAATACGTTCCCCGAACGACAATTAAGGCCCAGGCTTTGGCCGACTTCATGGTTGAGTGCACATTCTCGGATCCGAAGGATCTGTCGCCTGATGAACAACAAATTCGGATCCCCGAAAAGTGGAAGCTCTTTGTAGATGGGTCGGTCGCCGGAAAAAAGTGTGGGGCCGGCTTGATCCTCTCCAGCCCCGAAGGATTTGAAATATGCCAAGCCATAAGGTTCGACTTCCCCTTGACAAACAATGAGGCCGAATATGAGGCCCTCCTCGCAGGAATGAAGCTTGCCCGAATCCTTGAGGCGAAGCACCTAAGGGCCTTCAGCGACTCCATGTTGGTCGTGAAACACTTCACAGGAGAGTATGAGCAAAGGGATCCCCGAACGAAAGCCTATGCTGCCAAGGTACGTGATGCTTCTTTATCATTTGAAACCTTTGAATTAAGTCAAATTGGCAGAGAGAATAATTCTAGGGCAGATGCACTTTCCAGGCTAGCTTCGGCCGAGACACAAAACTTAACTGGTTTTATTTACCTCACCGAAGCCAAGACGCCTTCGATAGAGAAGAAATAATATCTAGAGATTCACTAGGGGAGCGACTGGATGACCCCCCTCAGGAACTTCTTGGAAAAGGGCATTCTACCACCCGGCAGAAAGGATGCGCTGAAAATTAAATACAGAGCATCAAACTACACTATCATCAATGGGCAGATGTATCGCCGATCAGTCAGTCAACCCCTTATGCGGTGTTTGAACAACGAAGAACAACAACAGGCTTTGGGGGCAGTGCATGAAGGAATTTGCGGCGAGCACCTGGCGGGTCGGTCGCTCGCCTTTAAAATTCTCCACCAGGGATTCTTCTGGCCCACTCTGAGGGCAGACGCCATCGACTATACAAAAAGATGTGTACAATGCCAGCTGTTCGCCACTGTCCCGAAACAGCCTCCAGAAGAGATGACATCTGTGCTAAGCCCAATTTCATTCACCGTATGGGCCGTAAATATAGTTGGCATACTTCCCACTAGCACGAAGCAAGAGAAATACTGCATAATCGCCATCGACTACATGACCAAATGGGTCGAAGCCCGTCCCCTGTCGGCCTTAACAGAAGAAGCCGCTAAAAAGTTCTTCTTGGAGCAGGTCATTCTCCATTTTGGCATTCCAAAAACCTGCTTCTCAGATAATGGAACTCAATTCATTGGAAACAAATTCCGCAAGTTTCTGCATCACTTCGGAATTGAACAGAAATTTAGCTCAGTCGCCCCCGCAAGGCAATGGGGCAATCGAGGCGGCAAACAAAGTGATATTCCGGGGAATCAAAAAGAGGCTGGGCGAGGCAAAAGGAAGATGGGCGGAAGAACTCCCTTGGATCTTATGGGCCTATCGAACCACCCTCTGGACATCGACCGTAGAAACTCCTTTTAGAATGGCTTATGGCACCGAGGCCCTAGTCCCTGTGGAAGTGGGCTTAGAATCATACCGCACCGAGACCTACAATGTAGAAACTAATAGCTTCGGGTTGAAGGCGAACGTAGACCTGCTGGAGGAAGAAAGAGAAGCCGTACATCAAAGGAATATGAGGTATTTACTACAAGCGGCACAACAATATGACTCCAATGTGAAGAAAAGGGCCTTCGGGGTGGGAGATCTAGTACTAAGGGAGTTGGCCGCATCTATGCCGGCCAAACAAGGAAAGCTCCAGCCGAACTGGGAAGGGCCTTACAAGGTGATCGAAGTCATTCGCCCCGAAACCTATAAGCTCGAAAACTTGTCGGGCGAATTAATCAAAAATACTTGGCATGCCAGTCGCCTTCGAAAATTTTATCAGTAAGAAATTTCTTAAAAGCTTGTATTTCAATTATATGTGAAAAATGTAAGCAATCTGATTAAATAAAGATGAAATTTCCTGTCAAAATTTCTTTATTTATACGTGCTGCGGCCGACCGAGTATTATCTGAGAGCGATCCCGAAGAAGATAACCCCCTCGGCCGCCGCCCTTGTCTAATTTGTTGATTAAAAGACACAAGGGGAAATCGCCCAAAAATCGAACATCACTACGCTATTGTGACAACTTGAAATCGGTAAGCACGAATTAAGGGCCTTAAGGGGCAATCCTAGAATAACGCCCTATCATTCGGCTTAACTTAATTATTTGTTTAATGAGGCCCAAGGAACCCCTGTCCCGGGGCGATCAAAAGGAAGAACATGGTCCTTCGGCCTCGATAATGAGACTAATCCAACCAGGTTTAGGGGCGATCCCTAAGATGACCTGCTGATTTGGGGGCAATCGCCAAAAAGATAAACACCCATGTCCTCGCCTGAATTGAGTAAAAGGATTAACCGCCGAACTCACCTTCAGCCCTTAAACCTTTGGGTCGTAGGGGGTAAGAATAATTCATTAAGTTCGTTGAGGCGAATAATGCCGAAGATACGATTCATTTTATTCAAATTATTAAAATTTTTTAGGCGGATGAAGCCAAAGATACAATTCCTTTTGTAAGATTGTTAAGGCGAACGAAGCCAAAGATACAATTTTCATGCAATTTTCGTTAAGGCACCAATAATGCCGAAGATACGATTCGTTTTTAAGGCGAATAATTAAATACAGCCGGACAATGCTGATGAAAAACAAAAGATGCATTAAAATATAAAACCCCGAAGGCTAGTTAAATTACAAAGAGTACCAACTACAAGTACCAATTACAAAAAATAGAAATACAGGAAGATAGACGAAGAATGCCGCTGCAAGAGTTGGGTATGACCATGGAAACACCAACGACAAACTTCGCAACAAGATCATCTTCTGTCATGTCAAACACCTCAGTGTTGAAGGTTCAGGCTTGAGGGTCTTCATCCGAGAGCTCTTCGTCTTCGCCGGAGGAGACGGGAGGGACTTCGACTGCTGGATGGCTGATAGGATCCTCCAGGCTATCGCCCAGCAACTGTTTATAGTCCCAGTTCAGGCCATGGGCCTTCTCCAGGACATAATCAGCGCCGAACTGGAAACAACGCTCCTCCGTTCGGTCCAGCTTCTTCCGAAGCTCCTTTCGGGACCTCTTTAGCTGGACGTTCCGATGGGAGATCCTCCAGTTCGCCCTCTCCAGCTCAGTCTCCAGCCGAGATCTATCCTTCTTCAGCTCAGCGGCTTCGACCACGTTCTGGGCTTTCACCCTTACAAGTTCCTCCTCGGCCGCCGTAGCCCTCCTCTCCAACTCCTTCACCTCGGCCATGCGAGTCTCCATATCCTTAACCTTATCCTCCACGGCTGCGGCCCAAGGGGCAGCCTGCAAAAGGACGACAGAAACATTACTAAAAGAGGCCGAAAGGAAAAAGATGGAAGAAAAATAGAAAGATTAAAAACATACCAAGGACAGGAAGGACAGAAGCTCCGTGCAGGCTTCGGTAGCAGAGGCCGAAGCAAAGGTCGGAAGGTCAACCGGGAGCTGAAGGCTATGGCAGAGATCCGAAGCCACCTCCTTCGTGGATTGCCGGGCTGGGTACACAGTATGGTTAGACGTGAGCACGCCCCACCCCCGGAGATAAGAACGCACAATCCCTTCCTTGCTCCGGGTCCTCTTGGAAGGGTTCCCCTCTCCCATGTACTCCAGATCGTCCCCCTCCTCGGCCTCAGAAGCCACTCGAGATTGACGGGGCGACGAAGGCTTCTCGGTCGGGGCCCTTTCGCCTGTGCCTTCAGATGGATCGGGCGTAGCCCCCTTATCGACAACCTTCTTCGCCGCCTCTTCGGCCGCCCTCTTCTCGGCCGCCCTGGCCTTCTTTCTCTCGATCAGGGCCTCCCTTGAAGACACTGAAATAAGAAGGGAAAACAAGTCAGTCCAAGCATATATATAACCGAATGCATGATAAGAAAAAGCAAATACAGGCGCTGGGACAAAACTAAAGAGAAAACCAAGGAAGAAGTTTTGTTACCCCCACCCCACAAGCTGAAGAGCCAGTCCTTGTCCCGAAACTCTCCGGGACCCAACTTCTTCATATTGACGTCGACCAACGTCGTGTAACTTTCCTTCTCTTCCAAGGTCAAGCTCGGCATGAGAAGCAGTGCGGGGTTTACATCCCGCCAAACCGACATGGTCGCCAACCCTGGACCACTCACATAGCACCAATGAGTGTGAGTAGATTTATTGTTCGAGTTGGTCGCCGTCCAATCAGGTCGCCCTGCCCGACGGACGATGGTGTAAAAACCAGCACTCTTCGGATTCCTCCTAAAATCGTAGTGATACCAGAATAGGCGAGTGCTGGGTGCGATCCCGGCGTGAAGACACCCGTTCTGAAAATAGTTAATATGGATAAACCCGTTCGGGTCCATCTGCCCGAGAGCGATACCCATCTGGAAGAAGAGGTGCTTAATCAGCTTCAACGGTGGCACCCTCAAGCCACATTTGAAGGCCGCCTCCGAAATCCCTACGACGCAGCCTCCATATCCGTCCGGTACCCCGGGAGTGTCGTAGATTCTTTCACCCTCCCTCAGCGCGTATAGCCAACAAAGCCCTCGAGGGACGGAGTAATCAACGTACATCGGAACTACGCGCCCTTTCGTCAGATCAGATCTCTTATTGGCTGCGGGTTAGTCGGCAGCCGAACCGTATAAGGCCCGCCCCGTCCGCTCGGGGCGAATGGAAGACGTTCCCACCAAGCTGTTGGGTAGGGGGTCCCAAGAATCCGGGGGACGTTCTGCTCGGTCCATGTCCCTGTATCAGGAACAGAGAGACATTAGTCCATGTACTCGGATTAGCAGATAAAAGAAAAAGTAAGTACCCGAGTACACGTCCCAGGACCGAACGAACCAGAACCCCGGAGGCTGTTTTCCGAAGGCTGCTCCGGAGCCAAGCCCACCCGAATGATGTTCTTGTCTACAGAGCCTTTCGCAAACATCGCTCCAGACCACCTGATTAAGCCTTGGGTCGGCTCCCGAAGGGCGTTCTAAAACCAAGAAATCCCGAAGAACGTTCTTGGTCAGAAAACGCCTCGCATGCCATCTTTAAACCCTTGGGGCCTCCTCAGAATTGGTAAAACCCAAAAACCTATATTACCTACCCAGAAATACCCAAAACCCCCAGAAAAACGTAATGGCACACGCAAAAAACCCAGAAAAACCCCATGAACCCAGAACAAAACCACTAAGTCCATATGCAAACTCTCTAAAACACGGAAAACTAGCATGCAAATTCAAAACTAGAAAACAAGAAAAGAGACTTACTTATTCAAAGATGTTCTTGGATTGAAATGGGATGATTTGGGAACATGGAGTTGTTGTTGCCCGTAATTGAGAGATTCACCGCAATTTGTCACTGTCTATGGAGAAGCTAAAGTGATAAAAAGGAAATGAAACATACAAATGAGCTTATACAGGCGCCTAAAATAAATTTAGAAGAGCGACGTTTGGGGGTTTTTGAAATGGACGTCCCAGATCAAGACGGTTGGCATTCAACGGCTGAGATTAAGTCATGGAACGACGTGCCACCAGCTGTCATTAATGCACTGCAAGTCCCCATAAGCTTGCCACGTGTACGACCAAAGATCGAAGCAGGACTGAAGCGACCGCCCTAGGGTTCCTTTACCCCAATATGGGCCGAGACCGGTGTCCGTCGGCCGGCCCGAAGGCCCAGCCGAAGGACAGGGACATGTTGGTTATAGGCCCAATGAGGCCCATTGAACGAAGGCCCATTAAGCGGTTATGCTACTGGGCCGAAGGACCTTCAGGCCCGCGTAACGAAGGCCCACGAAAGCTCAGGCCGAGGCCCACTACTCGAGGACCGTTGGACAAGGGACATAACGCTCCCTTTTCCCTCCCGCCTTGATGATTGGTAACGGATCAGCATTCATTGCAGGATTGGGTATAAAAACCCTTGTGAAGTAAGACAAAATATATACAGATTCTCAACACTCTACTTCTCTTGTATTACTACCCTATTTTTACAGTCAGATTCTGATTCTTACACCGGAGGTGAATCGGGGTACAAACCCTCGCATTCTCTTCACTTTCAGGTACGGCCGAAGTCATTTTCAATCTAGCCGAAACCTGTTCACTAGACCGAAGGATCTGGGCGTAACGGCTTGTTAACAGGACATGATATTTTATTTTTTAATCTTGGTAAGGACCTGGATCATCTTATTATTGTGAAATGTTAGTGAACGAAATCCTGTCTCATTTGTATATCCCCGATGAATTATGATGTTCTCGGGGGTGTTTACCCTAGGCCCTAGCAGCTAGAAAAACTCCCCTATATTTACACACACAGGTAAGATTCGCCTATGCAAGGTTAGCTAGGTCCTTGATGCCACTGACCTTTCCGGGGATTAATGATGTTGCAGCCGTACGTATAAACTTGGACTTGGTACTTTTTTCAGTCTTTTAGGTTTTTGGCTAATAATATACTGCACGAGGTTCAAAAAATTCGAAACTTTTACATTTGCCGGCAATTTATATTAATATAAATATGATGCAGCATGATTAGCAATATCGAGATTATTTTAAAGACTAATTAGCATTTGACATTCCAAAATTTTGGCTGAATCTCATATGCTAACGTTAATTGTAAAAGGGCATTTTCAGTAACATTTTTATATTTCAGTTTGCGTCCTAGAATTTTTCTCCTTTGCATCCTAGAGTTTTGTAATTCATGTTACAAAAAAAATGGTAATTTCGAAAATCTAAAAAAATAATCGAATTGTATTATATTTTATGTCCATATTAGGATTTTAAAATTGGACCATTAGTTAATTTGGTCTAATTTATATGATTTTTAAACACAGAATCTTTACTATTTTGGTTGTATATTAAGTTCTAAAAATCAATTTATAAAATTTTATGATTCACACGAAATTTTATGAATTTTATAATATGGTATTACTTTATTTATAAAATTTACAAATTATAAAAATATAAGTTATTTATAAATTTAAGTATATATTTTAAGTATCGTAAAATTAGATATCATATAATATTATATAATCTTGTCCGTTTAAAATAATTTTCAATTATTAAGATTAGACTATCTTTAATTATTCTCATTACACTTATTTTATTTAGCTAATGATTATTTACTTTTTTTATGAATATAATACTCCCTTCTGTCTCATAATTGAGGCAACTACAAATTATAGTACCATAATTGATTTTTAAATTTTTTTATATAAAAAATTGAACATTAAATTTTTATTTAGAAGAAAAGAATTTAAAAAAAAATTGAGGCAACTATATTTGATAAGAGTTTTAAAATGTCTGTCAAGCCCCCGTCGCACAATGTAAAGAATTGGGTGAGATAGAGGGAATATTATATTTCGACTTATTATATTTCATTTTAAATTATATCAAAACTTGAAAAAAGGAAATTGAATTATTTTAGTTAAATTTATTTATTTGCTTAAAATAATTGTGGGATGCAAACTGTTACAACATAAAATTATAGACCTAAAATGAGATTAAAAATAAAATATGGGATGCAGACTGTAATTTAAGTTCGCATAAATTTTTAAAAAAATATACATTACCAGAAATACCCCTCTGACAATAACGTTAACATCCGACTTAACGTTAGAAACGTTAAAGAGATACTTATTGACAACGTTTCTAAATTTTGGGGGGGCAAACTGTTTTAGTTTAAAATATTAAACCTGAAGTGAGATTCAGCCAAAATTTTGGGATGAAAAGTGTAAATTAATCTATTTTAAATGAGAAAAAAATGGTCATGATGCCGAAAATGAAAAATACAACTAGTAAGAAAATGATGTATCCTCGGGATCATATTTTCATTTAATACTTGATCGATTTAAATTAGAATTTGATTTTATATTATTAACTTCTTATGTCTCACTTATTTTGTCACCAATCACACTTATATTTTTTATTCAATCATATTAAACAAACTAATAGTTAAACAAACTAATAGTTAAACAAACTAATAGTTACCAAAAACATCATGATCATAATTAACACTTAAATTACCATTTTAAATAAAAATGGGCAATAATTTTGTGATATACAGAATAGGAAATGTGGCCACAATAAATGGGACGGATGGTGTATAAGTTTTTATATTTCTATAATAAATAACAATAATATGATGTAACATTTGTAATGTCTTTGATAATAAAGAAATATTTAGAAGCTTTCTCATTTAATTTTTTGTCAATCGAAGAATTCTCTCTTATATGTACTTATGAATTAGCTTGTAAATTCAAAGTGTTTAGGGTTTCTCGCCCTTCTTTTTTGATCTTAAGCATTAAGGCTTGATTTTGTTTGACTTCCCTTGTTCTTCAAATTGATTTACAAAATCTGCAAATTATGGATGATTTTTTTAAATCGTCTAAAACTACTTGTAATTATTTTTTGTAAAGCTCTATTTTACCAAGCTATTTCTGCTTTCACAAAAAAGCTGCAATATTTCAGACCATCCAAATCTCAGTACAAGGATCCTTGGCTAACGATTTTTAGGACCTCCTTTCCTACATATATATATATACACACAATTACCGTTGAATAACTTAACCTAATATGTATGGCAAAACTAACTTTTGCCACTTGGTACTTGCTACTAATACCACGCGTAGCCGTATGCCCTATACTTCCTTTTTTTTCCTGTCATGTATTTTTCTCTGCTGATCATTTTAAATTTTTACTTTTTAACACTCCCCCTCAATCGTACAATTATTTCGCTAAGATTGACAACGACAAATACAACCAATATCAATATCAATACCAATAACAAATATTTAAATTTAATATATAGGGGTGGGAGGACTCAAATCCGAGTCCCTCCCAAAACCCAAACTGTGATACTATATTAAGTAACCACTCACATTAAAACCTTAAGTTAGTAGAGGAAGTCTCGAATAAGATTTTATACTTTTTAACAGCTAAACATATTTAAAATGTCAATGATGTCGGTTTTACCTTTTTAAACATCGAAACTGACCATTTGCACACGGTCGGTTTTATTCTATACCTGTTTTTTTAAGTATAAGTTGCGCTTAGATACATATAGTTTGAATGATAATGTAAAATTAGTTCAAACCACAACTGATCTTACTTGAAAGGAATCACCTACCGATTTACGAAAGGAAAAAAATTTAGTCTTGTGTAATACTACTTGTATTTTATCATTAACTTTAGTTATTCATGTCGTCCTCACAGTTGACGCCAAGTAGGTAACTAACTCTCTCTGTCCCTGAGTTAGGCATGCAAATGCAACTTGATGAAAAAGAAATCAAAAGTTTTTAAAAATCATGCGTATATAGCTATTCCCCACACTACTCTTCATCCTTTTGTATGCTTTTACGAGGAAATCGCACCATAGCTTTCCTTCCGTACATTACATTATGCAGTATCCTTTTAAGATGTTTCTCTGAGGCAGGGAGAAGTTTTTGGTGTTTAGGTCAGGGTTAAGGGTGTAGAGGATGATTGATTGGGTTTGATCGGATTCTTTGATCTTCATATTTTTAAATCCAATCATGGTTATATTAGCGATATAACCAAAATTTAATATCAAAATAATTTTATTTATTTTGACATTTTAACAGTCAAACATCAGTTTGACGTGTACAATTCTAAATCTGAATTAGTGTTTCGAATAGTTTAAAAATAATTTTCAATAATCCAACCGTTTGGATTTCAATATATATATATAATAGTGATATAACCAAAATTTAATATTAAAACAATTTTATTTGATTTGCCATTTTAACAGTCAAATATGAGTTTGACTAGTACAGTTAACCAGTGTTTAGTTCTAAATTTGTGTTTCGATTGTTTTAAAAATATTTTTCACCAATCCAACCATGTGGATGAATATATATATATATATATATATTACTGATATAATCAATATTTCATATTAAATAATTTTATGATAATAATTAATTATTTCTGAAATTTCTAGAATGTCACCCAAACAAATAAAGGTCGATATTAATATGGTTGGATCATTAAATAATATTTTTAAAAATTGAAAATATCAAAAATTATGTGCTAATTTACGACGGAATCCGTCTTAATTGTTGACTATCAAAAATTTGAGATGAGACAAATTTACCGCCAAAATTTTGGGTGAGTCAAATTTACCGCCAAAATTTTCGGGGAAAAAGTTGAATTCCCCTCTTTGATAACTTACGACGAATTCTAATTTCCGTGGTAAATTGGACGATCCAATCTTTTCCGTCACAAATATTTCGTCATAAATTTATGCACAATATTTTTTTATTTAATTTTAAGTTAAAATTTTGATAAAAATAATTAATTTACGACGAAATCTTCAAATCGTCGCAAATTCAAATGATTTTCATTTTTGTTTAATCGTGTCGTGTAGAATTTTATTAATAAAATACTAAATTTGCGACGGTTTTGTGTTTAGTCGTAAATAATTGCGACGTTTTATTTTTTTCGGTCATAAGTTGGGCGCGCACTTTTTCCGTCGCAAGTTTTTCATCGCAAATGACCATATTTCTTGTAGAGCCGGTCATAACTAAACCAAATCAATCCTCCTAAAAATGAGGTAGCTTCTTTTATTTAAAGTTTAGTTATAATTGCTTCATATACGGATTATTAGTAATTACTAAAAAAATTGTTGTAGCATATTGATAGAGAATTAAGGCTTTAGATAATCGCCATGCAATTGGAAGTGTTGAAATGTTTAGTATAGCTAGATAAATAAAGCTATAGATTCACTATTAAAAAACTGTAATAAACATCAGGTATAAACTATAAACTTATTCAAGTTAAATGTTTAATTTTTAAGTTCTTGGGCTGAAGTAGGAGATATTTGTTTTTTTGACGGTTCTGGGGTGTGGCGTGTGCATAAATTGATTTATTTAGAATATAAATAGAATCTTGCAAGTATTTACAATAGTATTGCAATTGCTAACTCAAATTTGTAGCTTTTTCCTCACATCCTAAATCAATGTTAATTTTACGTGAATTCTTCGGTTCGTGTTCTATATATCTTGAGTCCTGATCAGTTAACATTTGAGTTAATAGCAAATTCAGTTGTAATTGTTGAATCCATTCGCAATAATAAAATTAGTTGTTCTACAGTGCATACATGTATATTTATAGGGTTTGTCAAGTGGTTGCACGTAAACACTCGTTAATCACTAAATTTTATAAATTATAGTGTATTTTTATCGGTGA
This sequence comes from Apium graveolens, assembly GCF_009905375.1. NCBI lineage: Eukaryota > Viridiplantae > Streptophyta > Magnoliopsida > Apiales > Apiaceae > Apium > Apium graveolens. The sequence goes on along the minus strand of NW_027417214.1, from coordinate 104,181 downwards.
AATTGATATAAATGCGGGAAGGTCTGTCGACATTTATAATTGAAAGACCAATCAAAATTTTACACATAACTTCTCGTGTCCATGGGTACACCACATAAAATCAAATATTTAAAATCGTAACTAACAAAGGAAATTAAGGATGATCTTATATTTATTAGAAGCCTTATTACACAGGATTATATAATTATCCCGGCTGATCAGTATTATGATAATCTCTCCTTAATACAAATCTTGGCGAACTAAAGAGAAACACACACACAGACGAAAGAGTAAAATTACTTGTACGATATACGTGACATTGCAAACTTGATTAATTGCATGGACTTTATTTGAGTTTTATTAGTTTAGCATAAAATCGACTCCGCGATGATTATCAGCTAATTATTAAAGCTGAAACCTGAAGCGAAAAGAAATAAGGTTCTTGTCAAACCGACCCTCTGAGTCGGGCCTCGCGTTAGTGTTGATACAAGAGTTCCACTGGAGGGCAGGGTAGAGTTGCAAGTAAAGAGAGGTATCGGAACAACTGCAGTACAATTTCTAGAGGTTCTGATGGCAATTACTAAGGCAGTAACAAAGCCTCCTGTAGCCGGATCTATTATAATGCTAAAATTTCCATTTGTGTCCGTTGTAGTATTGGCAACAAGCGAATGAGTGATTCCGCACCGCAGTTGCACTGCCGTATCTGTGTATACAATACAATGGTAAATGATATTCAGTACTGCAGATACTCAAAAGAGAAGTAAGGAGTACTGATAAAGATATATTTCCTCCGTCCCTCTCAATTGGGATGGTTCGGTACGCATTTTAAGATTCCTATATTGTATAGTTTCATAAATTATTTTAAAAAAAATTTATTCAGAATAAAAATTCAATATTTAAATTTTTATTGAGAAAATAAAATTAAAAAAAATAAATTATAGAACTGTACTTTATATATGCCTTAAGATGGTGCGAACAGTTAAAAAGAAATGTAAAGAAATGAGGGGACGGAGGTAGTATATACTTACTGCGGAATGGGTTGCCAACAGTGCCATTTTGAAGAAGAGTGGTATTGAGGGAACAAGGCACAGTCCCACTGACAGTCCCTGTAATGTTAATTATGCTATTGACAAGTTGAGCTTCGGCAACGTAAGGAGCCGTCATTAATGCCGAAAAGACGACCAAGAGAGGAAGCAAGATCGCGGTGTTAGAGGAGGCCATTGAGAACAGTCGGAACCCTAGCTAGCTTTTAGTTGTTTAGGAAGTATGTAGTAAACTAATTGATGGCAAAATTAGATTTTGTTTTGATGAGAATTGTAGTACTGTAAAAGAGCTTATTTATAGGAGTACTTTGGATTAACACACACACAAACTTAAGTATAAGAACCGTTGAAATCTTTGCGCAATGCTTGTAAGTCAACAAACAGGCACCCTAGTTAAACCCTTGCCACTTGGTTCCAGCAACTATACCACGCGTAGTTGAATATCGCGACTACAAGTGATGCGATAAAAGGATACTAACCTATACATTTTACAGAGTGGGTTTATATTTACAAGAACAGAGAAAAAGGTCTTGCTAACTGTTGGGGAAATAAAACTAAATTTGCACATCTAATTATGCTTGTGAATGCAAATATCTGCTTATGAGGTTTTCCAGTGTGCGTGACTATGAATTACAGATTTGATTAATAAATATCTCCAATGCATTTTTCTTGCAGATCTCTTGGATCATATAAATGTTAGAGTTTAGAAAAGGTTTCCAAAACTATTACAGAAAGATAGTATGTTATTATTTTCTTAGTAATTCTCCAATAAATAAATTAAACTCTACAAACGTATAAGTGTCACGAATAAAAACACGTCAGTCAGAACATTTTTGTTATGGATAAAAAACTAAGGTTATTATTTGCTGTATTTATTACTAAGATTCGGGAGCTCAAGACCTTTAATGGCTGCTCTCGTGTTTCGTAGCTCAACTCTGCCTTTACGAGATGCCTACGTATCTCTGTGAATTAGAGAATCAAGCCAAAAAACGTAGTTCTGATTTGTGGGGCGAGACCCCTTATATAGATGTTGAGAGTCCTTGAATTGGACTTGGTATAGGAGACTTGGTGGGCAAGTCTCATAATTAGAATGAACTTCGGAGTCCTAGATAGTAGGAAACTGATTCCTTATCCTTTTAGGTCCCTTGAGGCCAATCTACAAGGATTTATATCCCCACTAGGACTTATCTTAATAGCTGTTTTTCTCCTTTATTTATTAATTACGAAATTAATAAATAATCAGGGTTTTTGGGCCTTCTTTGTTCCATCAGGCCTGATCTGGTCCATCAGGCCTGATCAATGTGTTGACCTTCTTAGTCTGAATGTCATACATCTTCTTATTGGGCCTAGCAGCCCACACCTTGCAATATTTATTTATATAATCAGGATTTATTTATCCCTATCATTTGCCCCCCAACTTTTGGGAAACATTGATTAGGTTTCGCAAAAGTTAAGTCTATTCATTCCCTTACAGAGTTTCGTTTTTGTGTAAAGTGTGGAGCGACCTACACATTTACAACGATTTTTCCTTTATTTCTGGATTTTCCCCTAATTTTCTGGGATTTATCCCTAATTTTCTGGATTTTTCCCTTAATTTCTGGGGTTTTCCCTAATTTTCTGGGATATATCCTTAATTTCTGGATTTTTCCCTAATTTTCTGGGATTTATCCTTAATTTCTGGATTTTTCCTAATTTTCTGGGATTTATCCTTAATTTATGGATTTTCCCCTAATATTCTTGGATTTATCCTTAATTTCTGGATTTTTCCCTAATTTTCTGGGATTTATCCTTAATTTCTGGATTTTTCCCTAATTTTCTGCCTTAAAATCGATCAGGATGTATAAAAAATCGATCAGGATTCCTGACCGATTTCGATCAGGATCCTGATCGAACTAGCTCATGAAGTAACATTCTGGTCGATGGGATCTTCGATCAGGATCTATGCGGAATCGACCAGGATTCCTGATCGATTTCGATCAGGACTCTGATCGAACTGGCCTTCAAAGTGACACTCTAGTCGACTGAAACATGGGCATAATCGACCAGAATTCTTGATCGATTTCGATCAGGATTCTGATCGAACTAGGTGGCTTTCTACCGTTCTGATCGAATGAAATATCGATCTGGATCCTCTTCTGTGTCGATCAGGACTCTGATCGATCTTAGTGGTTTTCTTCCTTCTTGCTCGAATGAGATATCGATCAGGATCCTTTTTGGGGTCGATCACGACTCTGATCGAACTTAGGGGGATTTCTTTCCTCCTGTTCGAATGAGGTATCGATCAGGATACTGTTTGGCGTCGATCAGGACTCTGATCGAACTTAATAGGTTTCTTCCCTCTTGATCGATTGAAGTGTCGATTAGGATTTTCTTCTTTGTCGATTAGGACTCTGATCGAACCATTTTAAAATTCTGGTCGATTTTCGACCCTTCAGTTTCCATAGGAGCTTCTAGATTATTCCTGATATTTCTAGTAGATGGGCTTTTAGGTTGGGCCTGGCTAAATGGGCCTAGAAACGCCTCGTATTCTGAGCTTTTCGCCTATATAAGTGTAGTGTGAAGTGAGAATCCTCACTTCACTTCACATTTCTCATTTTCTCTCACAAATCTCTCTAGAGTTCTCCGTTTGAGAAGGCGATTTCCGGCGACCTCAGCCACCGCAACTCCACCTTTCTCAGGTTTTTCTGGGTTTCAAGCCTTCAACCGAAGCATATCAATGGCGGATCCTGACTTGGCTCATTTGCAGAAGATGAATGTCTCTAAGAGAGGTACAAACATTCAAATTCAATCTCCATATACTTCCCTACTTGATATGATTAACTCGAGAGGTGATGAATATCCCTCGCTATCTGAGTTAGATTCGTATAATCATGGTAACACCTTTCATGAGTTAGATGGTAGGATAGAGTCTATGAACACCCTGTACATACTTCCACCCCACCTTAGGATTACTCCAGCCGCCCCTGAGGATAGGACTTGTAATTGGGAGGGGGATACTTTGTTTATCTATCGAGGAGCCCTGACCGCGGGTCTCAGGTTCCCATTCCATGAATTTATTCCTCGCTTACTTGCAGATGTACAAATTAACCCTTGTCAACTCCCTCCTAACGCTTGGAGGAACATTATCTGTTTTATGGTCCTTTGTCTTAGAAACAATTTTCCTCTTTCCGTAGCTGTCTTTAGGAAAGTTTTCCAATTCTATAATAGCGCCATGAGTCAACCAGGTTGGGTTTTAATTCGTCAACGGCCCAAAATCCCTCATATCTTCGATAGTAATTCCATAGTTGAGAATAACCCCAAATGGAGGGACGAGTTTGTGAGGCTGACCTGGGCTGGGGGTGATTGGGCCACACTCTTTCGTAGGCCCTTTTGCAAAGTGTCAGATGGGAGTCCAGGTAGCATCAGATTATCTGATGAGGAGGAGGTGGCCTACCAAGCCTTAATTTCAGATGATGGGAAAACATACACCTGGACCCTCTTAGAGGAGTTTTCTCTGAAGAAAGTTGGTCTCTCTCAGGCCAGTGATAAGGGTAAATTTATAACTGGATAACCATTTTTCCTTCCCTTTAATTGTAACGTTTTATCTCTCCTGCAATTTAATATTCTTTCTATCTTTCCTTTTCAGCTTGCGAGGCCATCAATAATGTTAACAGGCCCAAGAAAGGGGAGTCAGGCCGCCAGAAGAGGGCCAAGCTGAACAAGGACCCCAGGAGCAAACCTGACGGTCCTTCTTTTCTTAAGCCCCACGTCCCGGTGGTCGAGTTGAGGGACGATGTGGATCCTCCACTTAAGGCACATTCCTTCAGGCCTAACTGGGGCTTCAGGAGGAGCGATACGGTGGTTAGATCCACCAAACATGCTAAGGATTGGTCGTACCATTCCATCACTCCCCATGACTTTACTGACATTGTTACGGGGAGTGATATCGAGACTATTGAGCTTCTGGGTTCTCAAGCCCAAGCTGCGGTAACTTTCTTTTTTTTTCTCTTTTTCTTTGAATCCCAACTTTCTCGTATTTCAACGAACTTGTGCTAACTCATACATATTTCTTTACAGAGTAATACCTACTTCCAGGCAGCCCTCCACCAGGCTAGGTCCTGGAAGGGTAACTCAGATGGGTTTGAGAAGGAGATGAAGAAATGGGAAGAGAGAGCCAAGGTCCTGGAGAAGAAGCTGGACACGAAGAAAGAGGAGCTGGCTAAGGCTCATTCCGAGCCGGTGAAACTTAGGAGTGATAAGGATAAGCTCATTAATGACTACATGGATTCTGACAAGTTTAAGAATCTCATGGAGATTCATGATGAGGGTCTTTATTCCCTACAGTTTACTCAGGGATGGGATGCGGCCGTAAAGGCGGTTTCTGAGAAGCACCCGGGCTTAGTCGACCCTAAGGACTTTATAAGTCCCAAGCAGGCTGAGTCGGAGGACAGCATAGACGCCCTCTTCAACTCCCCTCAGCCAGATGATCGCATCTTGGATCCTAACACTGCTTCTCCTCCCGATTCTCCTGCGAAGGATGCTGAAGGCGCTGATAAGGAGCAAGAGAATGAAGGCTCCCGCATGGAGGAGTAGTTTTTCTATTCTGTAATTTTATCCTTAACTTATGTCTGGACTTTTGTTTGTATTAAAACTTATTACCCTCCGGGGCTATTTTATATGCTACTTTCCTTATTTGCATTCTCTCCTTTATTTTTCCGATACTTTAATATTCAAACTTGGCTTAATGGGCCACACAAGTATTATCACAACTCAAACATCCATAGGTTGAAATAATTTCGAACTCTTCAATTTCAAGTCTGGTTTTCCAAAACCTTACATAATATGGGTTCGACCCTGATTTATAATAGATAAAAAATAAAAATCCTATGCAAACTAAGCTTCAAGGTGCTTTTAAACCTACTTGTCACAATGACAAGTGAGAATCGTACTTCGACCATCTTACACGTAGTAAACCTTCAGGTTTTGTGCGTGCCAGGTTCTCGGGACTTCAAAACCATCCGTAGTCTCCAGCTTGTAGGTTCCTCTACCCTGAACGCTCTTGACTTTGTACGACCCTTCCCAATTTGGGGCAAGTTTCCCTTTCTGTCCTACCCCAGAAGCTTCTATCTTCCTCAAGACTAGGTCACCTTGTTTAAAGAACCTTTCTTTAACCCTTAAGTTGTAGTAGAATGAAGCTTTCTTATGATACTCTACTATCTTTGCATGTGCTTCATCTCGCACTTCATCGATTAAGTCTAGAGCCAATCTTTGTCCTTCCTCATTTTCCTCGGCATTAAAAGCCTGAATCCTTGAAGTGGAATATGATATCTCCACTGGAACTACTGTTTCTGCCCCATACGCCAACATGAAGGGAGTTGCTCCTGTCGAGACTCTACAAGTAGTCCTATATGCCCATAATATGGGAAGTATCTCATCCACCCAATTATTTCTTGACTTCTCGATCCTTTTCTTTAGTCCATCCAGGATTATCCGATTTGCTACCTCCGCTTGCCCATTGGCTTGCGGGTGAGCCACAGAGGTGAACCGTAACTCAATTTCATTTTCTTCACAATACTTCTTGAATTCCTCATTGTTGAATTGTGTTCCATTGTCAGTGACGAGGATACGGGGAATTCCATACCGGCACATAATGTTTTCCCACAGGAATTGTGCAACCTGCTTAGTTGTGATCTTGGATAAGGGTTTGGCTTCGATCCACTTGGTGAAATAATCAATGGCTACAATCAAAAACTTCCTTTGTGCTGTGGCCATGGGAAAAGGCCCCAAAATATCCATTCCCCACATAGCAAAAGGAATGGGCGAGTTGATAGAGGTCAGCATCTCGGGGGGTTGTCTAACAACAGGTGCATGCTTCTGACAGCGGTCACATTTCTTCACGTATTCTTTGGCATCAGCCATCATTTCTGGCCAATAAAAACCTAAACGAGTTATCTTATGAGCCAAGGCCCTGCCCCCCAAGTGTTGTCCACAAATACCTTCATGCACTTCTTCAAGAGCCAAGCGTGCCTCATCGGGCCTGAGACACCTCAAGTAGGGAACCACGAAAGATCTTTTGTAAAGAATCCCATCTATCAAAGAGTACCTTAGTGCCCGAACAATTAACTTCCGCGCTTCAGTTGCATCGCTTGGCAACCAACCAGTTTGAATATGAACCTTAATGGGATCAATCCAGGATGTCCCCAGGCCTATAGGAGCCACAAGCTTAACATCTATGCTTCGTGTTTTCAAAACACGGAAGTACACACTTCCTGAACTTTCTTCTATCTCAGATGAAGCAAACTTTGATAGCGCATCTGCTTTAGCATTTTCTTCCCTTGGAATGTGTTCAACATGGCATTCATTAAATTGGGTCATCACAACCCTTACTAGGCGGACATACTTAGCCATCGTATCATCCCTTGCCTCAAATTCTCCCTTTACCTGGGATATGATCAGCTTCGAGTCTCCACGGACCTTTAAGTTTTTGACTCTAAGTGTCCCAGCTAGACCAAGGCCAGCTATCAGGGCTTCATACTCTGCCTCATTGTTTGTGGTTGGGAAGTCTAGCTTCATAGCATACTCAATTAAGAACCCATCAGGACTTTGCAAAATCAACCCTGCTCCACTGGAATTTGTTTTTGATGCTCCATCAAAATAGAGAACCCAATATTCTTTCTCCTTATCATCCTTCTCTCTGTCCCCCTTATCGACTCCCTTGTCTTGAGGTATGGTATCTTCCTACCCCCCGACTTCTTGGTTGGGTATGGTACATTCCACCACGAAGTCCGCTAGTGCCTGGGCTTTTATGGCCGTACGTGGCTTATACTTGAGATCGAACTCTCCCAACTCTATTGCCCACTTAATCAATCTCCCACTTGCCTTGGGACTGTGAATGATATTTCTCAGTGGCTGATTCGTTAGCACCTCAATCTGATGAGCCTGAAAGTAAGGACGCAGTTTTCTTGAAACTATTACCAAGGCTAGAGCAAAGTTCTCAATAGTTGAATAATTCAACTCAGCACCATGCAGAATTTTGCTGACATAATACACGGGTTTCTGGACTTTTAGCTCCTCCTTAACCAACACCGCGCTCAAGGCGCTCTCTGAAACAGCCAAGTACAAGAATAAAACTTCACTCAGAACTGGCTTGGCCAACAACGGGGCCTGGGCCATATACTTCTTTAACTCTTCAAATGCCTTCTGGTTTTCCTCACTCCATACAAAGTCTTTGATGCTCTTTAGCGACTTGAAGAATGGCAAACACTTGTCCCCCGACTTGGAGATGAATCGTCCTAGCGCAGCAACCCTTCCTGTAAGCTTCTGAACATCCTTAACAGTTTTTGGTGATTCCATGTCCAGGATTGCCTTTATTTTATCCGGGTTAGCCTCAATTCCCCTCTTTGAGACCATCAGTCCCAAGAATTTTCCAGATCCTACTCCGAAAGCACACTTCGTAGGATTCAACATCATCTTGTGGTACCTCAGGACCTCAAAAGCTTCCCTTAAATGGGCTATATAATCAGTCTTAACTAGACTCTTGACTAACATGTCATCAACATAGACTTCCATAGTCTTACCAATAAGATCCTTAAAAATTTTATTTACCAACCTTTGATAGGTGGCTCCTGCATTCTTGAGACCAAACGCCATAACAAGATAACAATAAACACCAAAGTCAGTGATAAATGATACCTTTGGAATGTCATTCTTATGCATTTTGATCTGGTTGTATCCGCTAAATCCATCCATGAAACTCAGCATCTCATGTCCAACAGTGGCATCAATCAAAGTATCAATTCTAGGCAGCGGAAAATAGTCTTTGGGGCATGCATCATTCAGATCAGTGAAGTCTATACACATCCTCCACTTTCCATTAGCCTTCTTCACCATTACAGGGTTTGCTAACAACTCCGGAAATTGAATCTCCTCAATGAAACCAGCCTCTAAGAGCTTTTCTACTTCCTGTTTTATAGCCTCTTGCATTTCCGGGGCAAAATTTCTTTTCTTTTGTTTCACTGTCTTCCGGCTTGGATCTACGTTTAGCTTGTGAGTAATTAACTCTGGGTCTATGCCTGGCATATCAGCTGCTGACCATGCAAACACATCACTATTTCCTTGCAAAAATTTCACTAACTTCCCTCTAAGGGGCTCCTCTAATGTGGCTCCAATGAAAGTCATCCTCTCGAGATTCTCGGGGTCTAAAGGAACCGAAACCAATTCTTCTGCTGGCCTTCCTCTATTCTCGTCATTTTCTCGAACATCCATATCTTCAATAGGAAGAACCTGCCCCCCGACTCCATCTGCCCTCAAAGAGGCCACATAACAGCTTCTAGCCATTTTTTGATCTCCTCTCTCTTCTCCATCCCGTTTCGGGTGGGAAACTTCATGACTGAATGGTAGGAAGAGGGGACTGCCTTAAAGGCATGTATCCCTGTTCTCCCCATGTTAGCATTATAAGTTGAACTAGCCTTTACTACCACAAAATCCAACATCTGCGTTGCTTGTCTTGGTTCCGTACCTATGGTGGTTGGCAGTTTGATTATTCCTTCCACAGGACATTCGACTCCAGCAAATCCATATATCGGCATGTCGGTTGGTGTCAACTGGGAATCGTTATACCCCATCCTTAGAAAGGCGTCATGGAGCAATATATCCACAGAAGCACCATTATCCACAAGAACCCTCTTAACCAGGCTATTTCCTATTATTGGTGTTATGACCAACGGGTCGTCATGAGGAAACTTTACGCCCTCTAGGTCAGAATCATCAAAAGCCAATATTACTTCTGTCATGGCCCTCTTCAGGGATATTCCAACAATATGCATAACCTCTCTAGTATATGCCTTTCTTGAATTTTTGGATAATCCAGCAGCAGTCGGACCTCCAAAGATCGTGTTTATCACAGGTCCTCGAGGGCGTCGTGGTCCTCCAAAAATTGCATTTATAACCGGCCCTCTAGGTTGGGGATTCCGCCCCTGATCGTCTTGGTCCCTCCTACGATCTTCAAAATTCTTCCTTCCACTATTATTTCTGTCCCCTCCATCTCCAGTATACTTGTTCAATCTTCCTTTTCGAATCAAAAACTCAATTTCATCTTTCAATTGCCTATACTAATCGGTGTCATGGCCAACATCCTTGTGAAACCTGCAATACTTGCTCTTATCTAGCTTGGCGGGATCAGTCTTCAAGGGCTTAGGCCAACGAATATCTCTATCCTTCTCAATCTCCATCAAAATTTGACTTCTAGGAGCATTCAGCTTAGCGTATTCAGTGAACTTTTGCCCGGGTCCTCCCTTCTTGGAGGTTGAATCAGGGTTTTGTTCGATTCTAGGATATTTGTCCTTTGCAATATATTCTAGATCAGTTTTCCGCTTCTTGCCTCCAGTGGGCTCATTACTTATTACGGTCTTCCTCATACTTTCTTCAACCTTGATATACTTCCCTGCCCTCTCTTGGAGCTGCAACATGCTTTCAGGGGGACGTTTGGCCAATGACATCTTAAAAAATTCGTCCCTAGTTCCTTGTTGCAGTGCTATCATGGCTACCTTATCATCAAGGTCCGGGACTTTTAAAGCCTCTTTTGTGAAACGATTCAGGTAATCTCTCAAGGATTCCTTAGCTCCCTACACAATACTCATAAGAGATGCTGAACTTTTCTCATGGACTCTCCCGCTGATGAATTGCTTAATAAAAGCCTGACTTAACTCTCTGAACGATCCAATAGAGTTTGGGGGTAAGCGACTATACCATCTTTGAGCCATACCCGACAGGGTTTGAGGGAAGGCCCGGCACTTAATAGCGTCATTCACGGGTTGCAGCAGCAGTGCATTAGAGAATGTCCTGACATGGTTAGCGGGGTCTCCGGTGCCATCATAGGCTTTGATAGTGGGCATCTTGAATTTCCTTGAGATATGGGCATTCATTATTTCTTCTGTGAAGGGTGGAGTTGGATCATCAGGGTCTCCAAGGGGAAGGAGATTGCTTGGATCAGTTCTTGGGAAGACAGCCCTTCTTCGTACCGGACCATCCAGGTCTATGACAGGAGGAGGATTTCTCCCCCTAGGAGGCATCTGGGGTCTGGTGGCCTGGTGAGCTTCCAAGTCACGCCTCAGCCTTTGGATCTCAGCCTCATGAGCCCTTATCCTTTCCTGCACTTCCTGGGGATTCGCCCCTTGGGTGCTTCGAGGGCGTTGCCTTCCATCGGCCATCGGCTCCTTGCCTGGACGTCTCCTTCTTGGGGCCACTTCATCATCCGAAGATTCGGAATCTCTCTCAGTGTAAGGACCAGAAAATTCCCGATCCTCGGGGATAGGAGACAAACCTCGTATATAAGGGGGCGATTGCCCTCGTGCTTCACTTCGCCCAGCATATCCACTTCCTCCAACCTCGGGGTAAAGGGGCATCCCATAAGGGGGGTTAGTGGTAACAACAGTTGAATATTCATACCCGACGGGTCGAGAATTCACAGGTATATGTACTTGTTGAACTTGAGGATTCGTACCTTGAATAGTCGGGGGAGTCGTCCCTTGTGGCTGAGATTGAGTTGCCCATATCTGGGTTTCCGCTTGAGTAGATGCATAAGTTGAGTGGGGAGGAATCTCCACGGTTGACAAAATCACCTGAGTTGTCCCTGATGGTGTTCCCTCCTCCAGAGCGCTAGTTGTTCTCCGTGTTCTCGCCATGGTTGTTGCTCACTTCCCACAGACGGCGCCAAATGTTATGGATAAAAAACTAAGGTTATTATTTGCTGTATTTATTACTAAGATTCGGGAGCTCAAGGCCTTTAATGGCTGCTCTCGTGTTTCGTAGCTCAACTCTGCCTTTACGAGATACCTACGTATCTCTGTGAATTAGAGAATCAAGCCAAAAAACGTAGTTCTGATTTGTGGGGCGAGACCCCTTATATAGATGTTGAGAGTCCTTGAATTGGACTTGGTATAGGAGATTTGGTGGGCAAGTCTCATAATTAGAATGGACTTTGGAGTCCTAGATAGTAGGAAACTGATTCCTTATCCTTTTAGGTCCCCTTGAGTCCAATCTACAATGATTTATATCCCCACTAGGACTTATCTTAATAGCTGTTTTCCTCCTTTATTTATTAATTACGAAATTAATAAATAATCAGGGTTTTTGGGCCTTCTTTGTTCCATCAGGCCTGATCTGGTCCATCAGGCCTGATCAATGTGTTGACCTTCTTGGTCTGAATGTCATACATCTTCTTATTGGGCCTAGCAGCCCACACCTTGCAATATTTATTTATACAATCGGGATTTATTTATCCCTATCAATTTTTGAGTCTATTTTATCGTAATAGTTTTATATCTGTGTGATATACGGGATGCCTTTTATATCTTTGTAATTTTAATTTTCTTTCATCGTTTGCATTAAATTTCATGTTTTCTTAATTTTAAATTCTTAAATTTTATATTTCATATTATTATACTATATCTTCAAACCCTACTATATATAGGATATAATACAATGTAGAGTTACGAATTTAATAACCTTCCCGGTAGGGCATCTCCTCTTTGAATTTGCATTTTTATTTCTTTTTCAAAAAGTTAAATAAATCTAAAACACCATAATAGACCGTAAATTATCAAGACAGTTCAAAGTCATAATAGACAACATAATTAAAACTACTACTACTACAAATGCCTTTGTGATACTTGATCTATGATGTTGGTGTTTATGTTTTCCGGGTGTGGTCCGTAGGGAATGTGTGTAAGTTTTCTTTTTAGTTATCTTGTTGTGTCCTTTTTTCTTGGTTATTTATTTATTTATACTCTATGACTAGCCAGCTGTCTTCTAGTTTAGTAGGGGAGTGACTGTTATAAGCTATTTCAACACGTGACAGGTAGTAAGAAGGAGAGGATCTGACATGGTACTTTGGTGAGTGACACGTGTAAAGTTTAGTGGATAAGGTTGAGTTGTGGGGTCATCGGCCTACGGATATTGAGCCTTCGGTGATAACCTCTTATCATTTGAGGTTCGTAGATACTCTGACTTACGGACTCCGAAGGTGTAATATGCCTACGGGGATGTAGACTTTTTATTATTAACAGGTTTCTCGGAATCATGATGAAAATGGAGTGGGGGAGGCCATGTTTTTATTTAAGATTCTTACGTCCATGGTTGTAGGAAGATTATAAATCTGATGCCATCAGATGCCCTCCCATAAGTGTAGCTTTCTTTAGGAAGCTATCGGTTTTGATGTGGGGCTGAATATAATGCCTTAAACGAATTCTTATTGATCAATAATTTTAATGTTAACAATAATTTTCCTTTTCCAAGAGCGGTTATATCGTCCATTAAGGAATATGAGGTGGAGGAGACGTGTCCTAGTGAGAGGCCCGGGTTTTGAGGAAGAGTGGGTTTCACGTGCCCACTTTTTCCCTTTTTGTGTGAATCATTAGTTTTCATGGTTTCGACGGTTCACCTTCTTGGAAAACGGGGGAAGTTATTAATTTCAAATACATTTATTTGTTCAGTTTTATTTTCTCTTGTCACTCACTTTTGACTAAGATATAACCGAAGGAGACGTCCGAAGGGATAAAAGCAAGGTTGTTCGATTTGTTCTACACGGTTGCAGTATCTACATACATGTATTTGTATTAACTTTGTTTTGATTGTGCACTTATCTTTTATCGGTTGGTGTGTGAAATAGTAATGTTTATAAGGGATTAAGATGCGAATTGGGATCTCGTAATTAGAGAGTGTTTTAAGCAAGTGGGTTCTAAAAAGGAAGATGGGTTCTTGGAGGATGCATGGCGGGAGAGAGTGACATTTGACTGTTAGGATAATATGGTTTAATCGGGTTTGAGGAGGAGGACTGGGTTAGTAAAAGGGTGGTCTTGGTATGTGATGAGGGGAAAGCTATTCCGTAATTATGTTGTGTATTCTTTGTTTTTCATTTTTATTTATTTTTCATAGCCAGAGCTAGATTATTGACAGGGCCTTTTCCTTCTGTTTGTAAATAATCTAGGGATGGGGAAGCGTGGGAGGTTTCTGGTGAAAGAGAGTGATAGCGAAAGTACGCCTGATTCTGAGAACGAAGCTTTATTTGCGTCGTTAATCAGAGAAGAAGATACCGATAGTGACGAAACTATTAGGAGGGATTCTTCCGGAAAGGGGGGGGGGGTCGTCTGAAGATGGGAATGATCGCCCCCTTTGGGAGGTGCTGTCTAAGGGATAATGCCCAGGGCTATCTTCTGGAGGATTATACTCCCGTAAGGTTGTCTCTTCCATGTCTCAAGGTCAGGGAAAGGAGAAAGCAGGAGAATCTATTTTCCCTGGTATTGGTCGAGGGAGAGGGAAAGAAGTGGCCGACCTGGCTAGGGTGCAAAGGCAAAAAAATACGCAGGGGAAGGGTAGAGTACGTATAGCAATGGGAAGTTTAGTTGGGGACCAGGGATGGATGGATGTAGAGCATAAATTTGTGAAAACTCCTTTGGATGTTCAGAGGGAGAATTATTTTAAGTCTTTAGGGGAGGTTGGTTATTACAAAGATAAGCAGTACGGGATCATCCCAGATAATGTGTTGGAGAAGCTTCTGAGGGATTTGGAATATATTAGTAAGCCTCCCAATTTTGATGCAAGTTATTTTGCTGAAGTAAGGTATGCCTTCCAGATTCTAGAGGAGTTTGAGATAAGGCTACCTGACGAAGGGGAGAGGTTGTGGCATAGAGGAGAGGAAGGATGGTTGGCATCCCGTTGGAGGCATTCAGGGCTGGGTTGAGATTGCCTATGCATCGGTTTATGCACACGCTCTTATGTGAGATGAGGATAGGAATTGGTCAGTTAGGTCCTAATTCGGTGAGGAAAATTACTGCCTTTATAGCTAGATGTACCGAATGGGTTTGGAGCATACACTAGGCCTTTTCTGGTCTTTGCACAAAATGCAAGGGTCTCGAGGTTACTACCCTTTGCAAGAAATCCAGTGAAGGGGGGCTATGACCTTAGGGGGAATATTGGTGCAAGGTCCTTCGTCTAATAAAGGCTGGCATGCCGAATTTTTAAAGTTTAAGGGGGGAGATTGGCTTATTTGCCAGAGTACAAAAGACCCGATGGGATAGTGGGGGCGATGCGAAGATATGAAGTGTTGGAGAATAATGAAATTGATTATGCTGTTCAGTTTGTAGGGGGAAGAAAGATGGTTTGTGGCCAGTAAAAAGTTTCTGGGACCCTAAATTTTTAGTAACTCATAACTGTAAGCGTCTGATATTTATTTGTTATTTAAATCCCGCATATTTTGGGTTTTTGACTGTCTTCTTTTCATAGAGTGTATGTTTTTCTCTTCTTTTTGCCTTTATTTTTCTTTGTGAGTAATAGAAAAATTCTGTCATTTCAGTTTTGTTGAGAGATTTGCCTATTCCTGCTCACATGGATCACCGAAGAATCTTGAAACTGGCCCATGAAAGACAGTTGAAGGCGAGGACGGCCTTGGAGAAAGGTGAGGATGTGTCTTCGGGAACGGCTTCCAGTCAAGCTGGGGTAGAAGGGAGTGTGTCAGTATCCGTTGGAGGGAAAAGGCCTACGGAATCTCGTCCTGGCGAGGAGGAGGTTACTATCAAAAGGTCAAGGACGGAAGAAAGGAAAACAAAGAAAATCTTGGATCCTTCAGTTATCAGCGAGAAAGGAATGATCTTAATTGATTTGGAACCATCTCTGGCTCCTTCTTTCGATGGGAGAAACGATCCGAAGGCAACGGTCCTTGTGAAGAGTTTGGTTCCGAGTACCGGGAAGCCTCAAACTGAGGAGAGTTCAGAGAAATGCACTATCCTTCGTTTTACTACAGGTAGATTTATATTTTATGTTATTTCCCTTCTTTCTTTTCTTTCTTCTTCCTTTTTTTTATACTGTTGGGTTTTTCCTAGGGGATGGCTGGTTGGCCGAAGGAAGGGGGGTTACTGCTCCCTTAAGAGCATTGGGTGCGTTCTCTATGTCCCCTATCCGTAAGAAAGTTGTGAGTGAAGCTGATGAGGATGCTATAATTCAAACAAAAACTCTACTGGGAAAGGTATGGTTAGGAGATCATATAATAGCGTTATTACTCTTAGAATTGTTTTCATGCATATTTTTCATCGAACTTTTGGCTGTTTTAACCTATGCGTGTCTTTTCCTCCCCCTTTTTTTCAGTTGGGGACTCGAGTGGTGGACTTGGCCGACCGAGTGGAGAAAAGCAAGGGAAAAGTGAAGGTGGAGCAGGAGAGGGTGAAAACCGAAAGAAAGGCTAAGGACGATGCCCTCGAACAACTAGGGGAAATGAAGAAAAAACATTATGAGCTGCAGGAAGTCCTTAAGTCTGATAGTGAGGAGATAGAACGACTGAAGAAGGATAATCGAGAAAATATCGAGAAGCTATATTTGGAGCAAGGGGTGTGTGCAAGCCTCCGTTCGGAAATTGATAGGTTGCAAAATGAGTTGGATGCTAAGACAGAAGAAGTTCAGAAGGTGACTGAGACTTTGGAAAAGGTGGAGCAGGAGGCTCTTATTACTTATAAAGATAATATGGATAAATTCTTGGCTTCAGAAGAATATGAGACCTCGCTGTATAAGAAAGGGGGGTCGATGCATGAAAAGGGCTTCAACGATTGTTTGTTGTTTGTGGGTGAAGGGAATGTTGTGGACCTGAACAAGCATAGTGTAGACCATTTCCGAGCTTGGGAATTGAAGAGGATGGATGAGCAGGAGGCATCTGAGGCTGCTAAACCGAAGGTGGTTGAAGAGGGTGGAGGTCCAAATGCTTAGGGCGAAGTGACTCTTCATAGTGCTGAAGACATAGCAGCGGATCCAACGGCCGTTGGGAATCTCCCTTCTGTCATGGGGGTTGCAGCTACGGCAGGAGGGGAAGATGTTATTAAGGCTCAGGGCCCTTCGGTCATGCAGACTGAGTTTCCCAATAATTAGCTTCACATGTCCTTCTTTGGGCTTTTATTGTCTTTATTTTTAAGCGATTTCTTTTGCTACTGTTCATCGTGTATTTTTCTTAAGAGACTTGGACGATGGCAGTAGCTTAGTACTGTTTGGCATGATTTGTGATGTTTATTTGGGTATTTTATCAACTGGAATATGATATGTGTTTTAAGATTTTTATGACTTTAAGTATTTATTGTTGTTGGTTGTGATAATCAAATTAAATTTTAGGAAGACGCACTATTTTTATTTTATATATTATTGCTTTGGATTTAAGGATTTTGAATTTACCCTTTCTGGACTTGAATTCAAAGGTTTCAGATTTATAATTTAAAGATTTTGAATTTACCTAGGGGGTTGCCCCATCGAAAAAGGACATTTTCTTTAGGAAATGTAAAGTTTTTGGGGAATTGAATAGTTGTGGTTTCATTTATGATGGGAAGTAAATGGTTATGTAAAACCGAGGAGTCACTTGTTGACTGAAACAGTTAGGGGGTTCATAGATGGGCTATATAAGGGGTGTGATTAGTGGAGATGCGATCCATCATTCACATCTTCTTTTATTTTCTCTCTATATCCAAAGGTAGAAGAAGGAAATGTCTTCAAGTGGGGGAAAGTCGGCAAGGGAAGTCCAGCTGGAGGAGTATTTGAAGGAATGACGACGGAGACTATCGTGGCGACTATCGTGGGAGACTATCGTGGCGACGGAGTAGCAGGTGCAGGTGCTGAGTGAGGCTCTCCGTAGGCTTCAGAATGAGAAAAATGATTTAACGATTTTGTTGGGCCGTAGGCCACGTTATCCTTGATGTAATTTTATTTTTAATTATGTAATTGGTTATTGTGAAATGCCAAAATAAGTTTCTGTGTTGAATGTTGAATTTGATTTCGTATTTTTATTTTCATGTTGTTTAATTATTTTTAAATAATTGGTCAAAAGAAATTTGGGAAAATGAAAGGTTTGGTAAGTTGTGCTAATTAATAAAATGTATTAGTTTGAGGAGGAATTTCAAAGGGTTAAGAAGAGTTATTTAATGCAATTAATACTCCTGTGTTAAATGTAAGGAGGAAGAGTCATTTTGTCCTATATAAAGAGTAGTTTTTCTTAGGTAAACTCATTTCAAAAACGTGCATTTTATCCTTTCCTTTTTTCGAAAGTAAAACCCAAAGCTTTCCATGGAGTCCCAAGGCAGCTGTTCAAGTGGCAAAGGAAAGATGGTTATGAAGAAGGAGGAAGAGCTGTTGGCTACTATTTCCAGGATGCAGGAGAGGATTCGTCGTCAAGATGGCAACATCTGAAAGTTGGAGTTGAAGGTCGAAGAGATGCAAGAGATTTTAGCTTCGGTGAAGGAAGAAAACGATCGCTTGAGTATTTTAGTAGGGGATGTCTTTTAAGTTTTTAAATATTTTGTGAATGTTGGGAGAATTTTCATTTGGTGAATTGTATCCCATAGGGGATTAATGTTTAAGTTCTCTCTTTTTTATTTTATGAAATAAAAAATGATGCGTTTTTGCTAAATGTGCATATATGATTTATTGTGGAAAAACCGATCTGAGTCATGTGCAAATCGTAAACAAGTAATGGTTTGGATTTAGAGCAAAAGGCGAATCATTCGTCATAAACATGTATGTGTGTGCGACAAGCATTTCAATAAACATAGCATGCACAATAAATATTTGTAAGGGAGAACGTGCTAAAAGATGTTTGTATAATTTAATTTATGGAAATGAACTATTTGTATCGCAGGCGGTAAGCTGCTTGTGTTGGTTTTCGTAACACATAGTTATTTAAGAAAACTTATTTATGCCGCAGGCAGTGAGCTGCAAACAAATAGTTATCTGGGCGAACTACTCGGGCCGCAGGTAGTGAGCTGCATATGACGACGTTGTAATGAATAATTATTTAGGTGAACTATTCGGGCCGCAGTTAGTGAGCTGCATATAATGGCGTTGGAACAAATAGCTATGAGATGGCATTACCTATGCCACAAGCTATATATGTAGGCTTTTTAATAGGTAAGCTTTGATAGAGGGTTAAGCCCGGGCCGATTAAGGCTTTAGCAGTACATGCTAAAGATACCATCGGTCCAATATTCACAGCAAATGTACTAACAAGCATAGGCTTCTATTTACAACATTCATAATATGTTAAACTTAGTTAAAATGCTTACTGATAAAAACGTCTGAGATGGGTGGCGTGCCAGGTGTTGGGAAGGAGTTCTCCGGACAATTGCGCGAGGTGATATGTCCCTGGCCGTGTAGCTTGAGTTATGACATTGGGGCCTTCCCAAGTAGGGTCCGGTTTTTTGTTTTTGGAAGGAGTTGAAACGGAGGCAACTCTAAGCACTTGATCTATAATTTGAAATTGTCGAGGAAGTATTTTTCCAAAGTGAAGAACAGTCTTCTGTTTATAGTTAGCCATCCGTATAAGAGCATTTTCTCTTCTCTCTTCAAGAAAATCCAGATTTGTTCGTAGGCCCCGTTGATTTAACTGAAGGTTATAGTTCTGGACTCGAGAGGAGGATTCTCCTATTTCTACGGGAATGAGAGCTTTGGTGCTATAGGTGAGCCGAAAAGGGCTTTCTCCTGTAGGTTTGAGGGTGTCAGTGTGATAAGCCCATAGTATGTTCGACAATTCTTCCACCCAGAGTGCCTTCGAATCTAGCTTGAACATTCTTCTTCAGGCTTTGTATAAGGGTTCAATTAGTGACTTTAACTTGGCCATTAGATTGGGGGTAAGCCACAGAGTGTCTAAGGTGTTGTATCCTGTAGGTTGTTAGATATTCCTCAAATTCAGCTTCGATGAATTGTCTTCCATTATCAGTAATCAAAATACGAGGAATGCCGAATCGGGTGACGATGTGTTCATGAAAAAACTTTCGACATGTTGCTGAAGTCATATGAGCCACAGCTTTGGCTTCGAGCCACTTTGTCATATAATCAACGACTACTAGTAAGAACCGAATGTTTCTTTTGGCTGGGGGAAAAGGTCCCATAATATCCATGCCCCAAACGTCGAAAGGAATGAGGGATAAAATAGTCGTAGGAAAAACCGGAGGCAACCTGTGAATTGAAGCATGAAACTGGCACTTGGCACAGGTTTTGACGTAGTTTAAACAATCTTTCCTCAAGGTAGGCTAGTAGTACCCTTGCCTGATAATTTTATGAGCTAGAGCCTCTCCAGATGAGTGGCTTGCACATATTCCCTCATAGACTTTGAGCATGCAATAATCTGCCTCTGCGCAATCAACACATTTAAGAAGGGGTGCCAAGAAAGATTATCGATAAAGAGAGTCATCCATAATAGTGTAATGGGCAGCTTTGGAGCGCAACAATTGAGCAGCCCTCTTGGTTTGAGGGAGAATCCCTTCTTGTAGATAAAGATAGATCGGAGTCATCCAATTAGGGCCGTAAGAGAGCACTAGTATTTCTGAAGGGGATGTCAGCATGATTTTGTAAAGACCCGTAGAAGGGGAGTGGTCTTCGTCTATGGCTAACTTTGCCAAGGTATCAGCTCTTTGATTTTCCTCTCGCATGATCCCTTCAAGGGAAGCGATGTGAAATTCTAGGAGTCTGGCTCTAGCTTCTTCAAGATACTTCATCATTAGGGGGATTTGGCAGTAAATCCTCCCAGAACTTGGTTGACTATGAGTTGGGAGTCGCTGTAGGCCTTTAAGTGTTGTACTTGAAGGGCTTTGGATAACCGTAAACCTGCTAGAAGCGCTTTATACTCCGAGCAATTATTGATAGTAGGGAAGTTGAACCTTATAGATTGCTGGATTTCGAACCCTTCGGGGCTTATCAACAAGACTCCAGCTCCACTACTATCTGAGGTGGAGGATTCGTCAAAGAATAACAGCCATGGGGGAGGTAGACGTTCCAACTGGGGAGAATTTTCCGGGAGAGTTTCAGTTTCCGAAGGTGCGGAGCATTCAATTAGGAAATCAGCCAAAGCTTGACCTTTGATGGAAGGGCGAGGTAGGTAGGTGATGTTGAATTGGCTGAGCTCTATGGCCCAATTTACCAGTCTTCTAGAGAGGTCTGGTCTGTAAAGGATCTTCCGAAGGGGCTGATTGGTGTAAACTCTAATGTCGTGCCCTTGAAAATAGGGGCGAAGTTTCCTGCTAACAAGGAGGAGGGAATATGCCATTTTTTCAATAGTGGGATACCTGGTTTCTGCGTCTCGTAAAACATGACTAGTACACATGGAATTGTGTGCCTTTTTCTTTGCGGACCAAACATGAACTTACGGCTGACGGGACTACGGCCAGATACAAATACAGGGGCTCTCCTGAGATGGGTTGGGAGAGCACTGGCGGGGATGATAAGTAACTTTTTAAAGAGTCGAAGGCTTCTTCGCATGAAGGAGTCCATTGCACTTCTCTAGATTTGTTTACTCCTTTCAGGGCGTCAAAGAAAAGGATGCTTCTTTCATCCAACTTGGAAACAAATCTTCGGAGATAGATCAAACATCCATTCAATGACTGAACCTGCTTGGGGGTCGTTGGGGGGTGCATTTCCAGTATGGCCCTAACCTTTTCTAGGTTAACCTCTATCCCATGTCCACTGATCATATGGCTTAGGAACTTTCTGCTAGCTACTCCAAAGGTGTATTTGGATGGATTCAATCGAAGGCCATGATTCTGAATGGTTAAGAAAGTTTCTCTCAGATAATGCAGATGTCCTCCTTTAAATTTAAATTTGACAATCATGTCATCTACATATACTTCCAAATTTCTCCCAATTTAGCTGCATAATATCTTGTTCATGGTTCGCTGATATGTAGCCCTGGCATTCATTAATCCCATAGAAAGAACGCGGTAAGCATACACCACTCGATGGGTGATAAATGATGTCTTAGCCTGGTCTTCAAGAGCTAGCTTGATTTGATTATACCTTGAGAAGGCATCTAAGAAGCTGAAGAGAACATTTCCGGCAGTGGCATCTACTAACTGGTCGATAGCGGGAAGGGGATAATAATCTTTGAAAGTAGCTTTGTTTAGGTCTGTGAAGTCAATGCAAACTTTTACCACTGGTCTTTTTGACCAACATAACATTCGATATCCAATCGGGTAATTGTATCTCATAAATGAATTTCGCTTTCAGTACTTTGCTGATCTCTTCATCTCTGGCTTGTTGTCTTTCAGGTGTAAAATTCCTCATTTTCTGCTCGACCACGGTTTTATTGGGATCAACATGAAGTCTATGAACAACAATGGACTCATCGAGGCCCGACATATCTTCGGGCCTCCAGGCAAAGATGTCTGGGAATTCCCGCAAGAGTTGAATAAGCTCTTGTTTCAGGGTGGGCTGTAGGCTTGATCCGACGGAAATGCATCGAGTGGGATCCCCTTCTACTAACTCAATATTTTCCACAGGTTCTCCTGGATCAACCTTAGGTGTGCGATGGAGTTCGGCTTTTGTCAGAGAAGTTTCAGAGTAGGAAAATGAACTCTCAATCAAGAATACCTGCGAAGTTTCATCTTGGGAAGTTCTAGGGGTCTTGGGGGAGCTTCCCTCTTTCTGTTCCCCGTAGGGTTTTCTCCTTTTAGGCTGAGTTTGAGCCAAGCTTAAAGTAGTGGAATAGCAATACTGAGAGGCTACGGGATCAGTAATCAACTCACCGGGTCCCATGGGGTAGGGAATTTAACTTTCATGTGAGGGGAAGATATAATGGATTCTAAGAAGACCAAAGTAGGCTGCCCGATGATGGCATTGTAAGGAGATACCATATCAATGACATAATATTTAACCATGGCGGTTACCCCTTGTGGAGAAGTGCCAAAAGTGGTGGGGATGTCAATGGCTCCCTGAACGGGTACGACATAATTCCCAAAGCCGTAGACAGACCCCTATATCTCTTCGAGCTTCATCTCTTTTATGAGAGTATTCAAGATCATTCTTCTGAGGGCGTGTTTGAAAATTATATCCAAAGAGGAGCCATTATCAATTAACACCTTCTTGACGTCTTGGTTGGCCATATCAAGAGTAACCGTAAGTGGGCCATTCCGACATATATTTCCCCTGGGGTAGTCAACATCTGAGAAGGAAATGGAGGTGTCCGTGAGGCGAAAGGCTTGAAGCGGAGGATCTATTTGCATGATTTCGCCAGGACTTCACGTTCCCTCCTACAATTATATCCACCACATATCGCGAGGGTGCGGCTCTTGCGGCATCTTCTAATTATGGAGGGTTTTGTCGATCCCGAGGGGGAAGGTAATCATTCAAGAGTCCCCTCTTCACTAGCCTTTCCAAGATGTATTTTAGTGAGGTGCATTCATCCGTCTTATGCCCGATCCCTGCATGGTAATCAAAGAAGCGGGTTCGATCTCTCTTTTTTGTGGGCGTTCTCATAGGATTAGACAGTTGGAAGAAATCCTTGTTTCTTATTTACTGAAGTATATAAGATGGAGTTTGGGTTAAAGGAGTGAAGTTGGGTTTTCTCGGATTTTTCTTGGGACAGCCCTTTGCTCCGTTGGAAATTTTTTTTGGCCTCTCCCCCTAAAGTCCTCCATCCCATTTACTTGCATGGTTCTTCGACTGGATGATGTAGGTTCTTCCCGAGCTGAAGATAGTATGCGCGAATCCTTTCATTCGTGGCGATGTAAGCCAAAGCTATGGTGTAGGCTTCAAAAAGGTCTGCACGCTCTCGATTGCATAGCTCTTCAGCAATCTCTGCACTCCTGGTAGTTCATGTTGCGGATGAAGGAGTCTACAACACTTGTCTGTTTCAATTCTTTGATTTTGGAGGCCGCATTCTTAAATTTCTCAATGTAATCTCGTAGGATTTCACCATGTTCTTGCTTTACATTTTCTAGGGATATTGTATGGACAACATGGGGGTATTAACACGGAATTTTGATAAGAATAATACCTTGAACTCTTTCCAAGAGCTAATAGACCTGGGAGCTAAGCTTGAGAACCAGGTTCTGGCATAGGCTTTAAAAGTTGAGATGAACAGTCGATATTTGGTGATGTTGTTGTACCTATGACATATCATCAGATTATTATAATAACTTAAATGATCATTCGGGTCAGAAGTACCGTTGAATGATTCTAAACTAGTGATTTTTACTCCGAGATTGACAGGTGTAGCTTCCAATGCTTCAGTGAAGGGCGACCCTCCTGTAACTGTGTCGGCAACAGCTCCAGGGTATAGACCTTCTAACCTGGCTAGGCGAGTCATCATATCTTCCTGTGTTTCTATGGGGGTAGCTGTTTGATGGGCCCTCCTTGGATGATACAGGGAACTCCTGACTCTTCGGGCTGGGGTCGATAGTCTGTACTGTGATCCTCCTTCATCATGCGAAGTACCATTTACTAATGATTCAGAGGAAGGAGTCCTTCGGGCCCTACGGGGAGGGCGTTCCCCAGGTCGAAGGGTCATCGGCCTACGGATATTGAGCCTTCGGTGATAACCTCTTATCATTTGAGGTTCTTAGATACTCTGATTTACGGACTCCGAAGGTGTACTATGCCTACGGGGGACATAGGCTTTTTATTGTTAACAGGTTTCTCGGAATCATGGTGGAAATGGAGTGGGGGAGGCCATGTTTTTATTTAAGATTCTTACGGCTATGATTGTAGGAAAACTATAAATCTGATGCCATCAATCAACTATTCAGGAAGCGCAAGCGGATCAGGCGGTTCCAGTTTCATAAAAACCGAAACCGATCATTATGTATCGATTCAGACTGGGTCGTATAAATTCAAACCCGAATTAATGATGTTTTTCAAATTTTCTGTTCAAGTTCGGATTTAATTAGGATAAATAAATTTATATCATTATCAAGAATATGATAACTAATAAGAATATGAAATAAGGTCATGCATGTTGTACGTAATTACGCTTGAAACACAATAAATTAAATTATCGTGCAATTCTTCAAACGTATCAGTTTATTTAATGCACTTAATTAAAATATTTCCAATTTTTTTAATAATTTACAAACATCTATATACAAATAAATCAAAACATATACCAACTACTAAACGCCCATTAGATACATTACAACTAAGATAAATTAATTTAGAGAAATATAAAATATTGTAAAATTATATAAATATATAATTATGACATAACACTAAAAAAGTACAAATACAAATTTAATTCGGATTTTGGATCGATTTCAAATTTAGGTTGAGCTGAACTTAATTTTTGAATTTAAACAAGAGTTTGCTTTCGTGTTTTGGGTCATGTTTTGTTTAATAAAGACAAAATTCAAAGTCAACCCTAAATCAATTCAAGTTTGAAAGTCAAGCCAAAACCTAAATCCAAATATTTTAGATTTGATTGTATACGTTCGGGCGTATCAATCGAATCAGCACTAATTGCCATACCTCCCTTCCATACACGATCTTGAGCAACTTTTTAGATATTGCGGTCTTCTGTCCAAGTGGGTAAAATCTCTTATATATAAAATGCATGCCAGCTTCATCAAGTAGATGAAAGAGAAATGAAAATGATTATTATGCACATTGCTAACCCTCACACTAGTCATGGTCCATTTGTATGCAGTATGCTACTTCAAGGAATCATGCCACATCTAACTTCTTTCATTTCATAAAGAACTTTTACTACAATGTATAGTTCAAAATGGACATAGAAAATTACGTCAAAACAGAGTAATTTTATTGTAGCATGTCATCCAAATTCATTCTCATCGGAATATCTTCGATGAATAAAAATCATTAGCAAAAAATGTGTCAAAGATATCATAAATAAATATTATAGAAATTGTGTAAAAATTAAATCACTCAATTAATGATGCATTTCTGTTAGCTAAAATTTTAGTCAACCTTTCTATATTGGCTATATTTATCAAACATATACACCTGTAGTTAAATTACACATAATTTACTTAACATATCGAAATTATGTATTCTATTTATAATAACTTAAAATGATAAAAATATACTATTTTTAAAATATATCCAATCATTATACCCAATTTTACCGCGTTCGACAAATTTTATATAATCAATATTTTATGTTATTTTAGCCAATTAATTTAGCCAACACCATTGGAGATACTCTAAAACTTGATTACAATCTATGGTTCAAAATGGACATAAAATTAACGTTAAAACAGTGTAATTTATTGTAGCATGTCATCCAAATTCATTTTTATGAAGCTTGATTCCAATCTATAGTTCAAAATGGACATAGAAAATTACATGCCAAAACATAAATAGAAATCAGCTTAACATTACTATGGCGTCTGAAGCCTTAGTTTCATCGGCACTAAATCAGAAGTATCTTTCCGCGTCACACTTTTAACGTCGGTTTTATTGAGAACGGTGGCCTATACATCCTATAGGCGTTGGTTGTAATCTTTACCGACGCCTATTGTAATTTGTGCTACACTTGCGTCGTCTTTTTATTGGTGAAATTAATGTAAAAGCAGGGGTTCATCAACATTTATAATTGAAAAATCAATCAAATTTTGACACATACCTTCTTCTTGTGTACCCATGCGCACACAGCAGAAAATTCGTTATATAGATAACTCCCCGATCAGAATATCACACAATTCATTTTGTGGTGATCTCTCCTTAATACAAAGCTTGGCGAAGGAAAAACACACTGATACAAGTAAGAAATTAATAACGTTGCTTTTGTTTTGATTGAATGCTACATGCACTTATCAGTACTATAAGCTTTATTTTTGGATTCGTTATAACATAATAACATCAATGGGCGACCGATGTGTTGATATTTATGTTATATATTCTGAACAAACTCGAAATCTTCAGGGCGAATATTAATGATTCTGGTGATGCCGTTGGGATCATTAGTGACGGCACCATCATTGGATAGGATTCGAATTAAGTCCACTACAAGGAATGCAGTCTGGGTAATAAATTTGTTAAGAGGTGAGGCAACTCTGAGCAATTGATTGAAAGTAAGACCGCCAGATAATATAGATTCGATCATAGAACTGATTGGACCAAGAAGAATATCAAATTCAAAATCCGCTGCTGTACTTCCTGCTGTACTTGCACCTGTTGTCGTAGCTGCAGTTGTAGTTCCGAGCCTCAATTGCAACTCTGCATCTGCATGTACAAGTGCGTTCACAGGGTCGTCATTTAGAGTTTAATCTCATTATACAGCGCATATAAAGTATATGTCAAATATTTGTATTTTGTTTAGTTCATGAATTCGACTTGAAAAAAAAACATGAGTTAAATTAGCAGCACATATGAACTCACCGGCGCAAGCTGGGAGGCTGGCGGAAAGGGCAGGATTGACGGGGTCGGGGGTACAAGGCACAGACCCATTGATGATGAAGCGGGGCACAGTAGGAAATTGAGCTTTAACAGAGGAAGGAGCCGCCATAAGCGAGGAAATGGCAACCAAGAGAGGAAGGAAGAGGGTGCTGTTGAAGGAGGCCATTGACAAAGGATATTGTTTTGATGGGAATTGGAGAGTTGCAGAAGAGCTTATTTATACAACTCCATCTTGGCTAGCTATAGGTAATGCTGACAATAAAGTGTGCTATTTAATTATTATGTACTCCATCTGTTCCGTTATTTTCTAGTGGTTACTTTTCTACATGCTTTTTAATACTCATTTAAAACATAATTCCATAATATTTTTTTAATTTTTTTTTTCTGAATAAAAGTTTAATGTTGAAACTTTTATTCAAAAAAAATTTTTTGAAAAAAATATTAAGGAACTATATTTTATAAAGGACTCAAAATACGTGTAAATAATAAAGGTATAGAAATTAATGGGACGGGAATTATACATCTATAATACAAGGACATTTAATTTCTAACACACAAATAGATTTTTTCATTTGTTTTTGACAGGACTTTTTTATGAACACACAGAAACCACATTAATGGAAAGTTTTGAATTGGTTATAGACTTGGACCACTAAAAGGTGGTATTTTTATCTTTAGATATTTAATTAATATAGATAATGGACATTAGTTGGCATGTAGGATGAACAGGGTCCTGAATAAAATCCGAGATCAACTAGCTAGTTTAAATGAATTAGGTTGGGTTGGTTTATCTAAACCGGTGGGTGTTTGAACATAAAAATCAGTTTGAATGAGAGCAAAGAAGCAGAGCCAGTTTTTTATCTGTTTAAACTTGGCTCTGTTTAACTTGTTTTAAAAAAAAATTGTTTAAAATTCGGGTACAAATTTCCTTTAAAATAACTTAAAAAGGAATATTTCTAGTTTAATATATTTAAGTATTTCTAATTATTTTTTTTTCACATTCACTTGGTTTTAATTGACTTACAAATATTTTATAATCAAAGCACATTAATTGTTTTGAGTTCAAATGAATGTTTATTGAAAATTATATTTTTACTACAAATTCAGCTCAATATGTTTTTACATGGAAAGAAAATTTGCTACTCAGAATATATATTTTATATACTTAGTTAATATTTATTAAATGTTATTCAAGATGATTAAAGAATAATTGAAGTACTTTGAAGTAAAAAAATGTAATTGTTTGAATTAAAAACACATGTTTATAAAACAAAAATTTAATATTACACTAAAGAAAATATTTATATAGAAATACTCATTATTCACTAATTCTTGTGCTAATTAGTTTACATTTACAAAAGTTAGAATTACAATAAATGATTAGATATTTAACAAATCATTATATTATGAGCTACATTACATTATTTGATTACTATTAAAATATCAGAATACCATACATTGATATAACACTAGATAAAATATGAAATATGATAAGATATTTTATTTCATATAACTATATCTTTTTTTCTCACCAAAACCAGCTATCCATCTCTCACACATTATGAACAGCTTGACCACCTTTTCACCACCTTTTCTTCTTGGAGCGGCCTTTCTCCTGATATGTTAAAGAGCACCAGCTATCTCATCATTGTGAACCTGCTGTGGTTTTTTGATTTCAAGATACTTATTACATCTCATTCTCTGGACGGAAGGGTTCTTGGAGTTGGCTTTTGTGTAAGGGCAAGCTGTATACTTTATCTGGGCTACAGATGTTTGGCATCAGTGCCACTGTTTTTTTTACCTCTGTGCAGGAGGCATTGAGACTGATACTCATCTTTATATGCAGTGTCATAATTTTAGGTGGGTTTTTGACATGTTCTTAGGGGAGCTGGACATCAACCCTAGCTATAACCAATCCTGGCCATCTTTTTTGCTGGAGATTAATTATGCACATCCAAGATAATGTTAAATTAAATATTGGTTTGCTTTCCATGCAAATTTATTCTTATAATATATGGATAGCTAGAAAGGAATTTCAGGGCTCAAAACAATGATATTAACAGTCCTAGTAAAGTTCTTGCTGGGATCAAGATTGACATAAAATTCCAGGCTTAGCTGGTTGCAAGTGGTTCTAAGAATGCATATTTAACAGACCATATTTATATGCTTAGATTGCTTAGCTTTTTGTTTCTTGTTAACGGTTAGGTTTTTAGGTGCTTTGTTTTTAGAGCTACTTTCTGTTAACAATCTCCTTGAGTTAGATTGATTTTAGAAAGTAGGTTCTTTGAATGTAAAAAAGAAAATTTCTTGTATATTTTTTGTTTCTCAGTATATTATAAATTTAGCAAAAAAATATATTAAAATCCATACATGTATATTTCTAAATATTTGTATTTTTATTACAATAATATTACAATAAATTATAAAAATATCATCAGTTTTAAGGCCTAGACTCTTCATGTCCAAATATATACACTCCCTATATCCTACTCAATTTAATTTTTTAAGAAAAAGTATAAATTATTAATCAAAAATAAGAAAAGTCATCAATAAAGTAATTGAATCAATTATAAAGCGGGTATAATGTAAAAAAAATAGTGGATGTGATTAATTTTAATATTATAAAATTTAGTATTTTATTAAAATTTTGTAATGTAAAGAGATGAGAGGGTAATGAATGACGAGGAAGTATCTATATTGACCTCCGACAAAACCAAGAAATTTGGCGAATCAAAGACGACTATAAACCTGCATTTTAAGATGATATTTGTGGTCTTCTTCACCCTACTCGATAGAAATTAAGCTCTATCTCTATATACACACACAGATTGCTCATCAAAATTAAAGAAGAAAAGCGTTGAAAGTGTACCCTAGCTATTTCTGGTTTGACATCCCTGACTATTGCTAGAATGGTACCCACCACACCACTACTGGACTAGTGAATGAATCATATATACCACTAGTCCTATGATAGATACATATATACATTCATGCTCATTCTTGTCTAATATGTACACCAGTAGTTGATGAACATAATATTAAAAATTTTAATAATATATATATATATATATGTGGATTTTGCTAATTTAACCCACGCTACACAATACATACAATACTCTTGTATTTAAATATTAGCTAGAGGGATCAATTATTACAAAGAGTAGGTTATATCTATACATACATAGATATTATATATGTATCTCCCGACCCATCAGAATATAGCACTTTTTAAATATGCATGTATCTACTCACGTGAGAAAGGTGTGCTAACATAAATATGAAAATAGAGTCATATGTATAATATCATCTAAATATTAAATATCTGGATATGTTAGATTCTTTTTATTGTATGACCTCTAGATTCAGTATACACAACAAGTAGATGAATGCGCCTGCAAGTTGATGATATTGCTAACCCACACACTACTTGTATTTGTATGTACTATAATGTGAATACCATATATAAATTATTGCAATTTATTTATTACATAATTTTAAGTTTTGAATAATTATAAATGCATGTAATTTAATTAATCAATTGTCTCACTAGATGTTAATAATGATTATACATGGACATAAATCAGATATTTAACATATAAATAATTGAAACCATCGTAATTTACTAAGAAATGTACCATACGATAATTTACATGCTAGCACACACACATATAACTTAATCTTAATTTATTAATAATAGTGTAAATAAAAAAATTAACATTTTTCATACATACATACATTAAATTTCAAAAACTAACATTTTTTTATTAAAATCAACTTTTAAATTAATAGTGATGTAAATTTTACATTATTGTATATTATGATTGCAAGTCATTCTGACTTCAGTTATGATTTTTTTATCTTTCTAATTTGAGTTAGTTAATTGTAAGTTAGTAATGAACTCAGTAATAATATAGAACAATACATATAGTTTATTTAAATAAAATTTGAAATTTGAGGTCAACTTTGTATTCAACATATATGTTAATTTTTAGTTTTTTCTTTGTAAATATAGTAACGACATTCTACAAATTAAGTTTAATCGTTTCGTTTTAAACGTACATTGACTACCATGTTTATATTCATTCATTAAATTCAAATTATATAACACAAACAAGAATATATATATATTTTGCTTAATGAACTATATTATAAACATTGTGTAATTTAGTAATCTCTTGTATGAAAATAATACACATTGATAAATAATCAACTTGTATTTGATATACGTTAGACATTATACAATATTTACAAATGAAAAAATAACTAAGAACCTTATAATTGCATGATGCATTAAAAAACTTTAGAAAATGACCCGTGTCTCGCACGATTTATTATGCTAGTTTTAGATTTATCATTAAAAGATGTTTTGTTAACTTTATAAACCTTATCACCCGTTTCAATGATTGAATAATTATATTTCATTCAACTTTATAATTAGTTAATTTTTAGCATAAATATAAAAATATATATTCTAAAAATAATAGAATAATATGTATAATTCATATTATAAAATAATATATACATATAATATTATAATGTGTAATATATAAAATTCTAATATTATATATATGTAATATCCCGTAATTTTTAAATATTGATTAATAATAGAATAATAGAAAAAAGTATTAAAATTTGATTAAGATTGGGATTTAAAATTGAATTAGAATAACGGGCCTAAAATTTGGATAGATTCTAATATGGATAACTTGTAGGTTAAGATATAGAGTTTTGTATCGTTATAAATTGATCATATTCGTCTTTCTCGTTTCTATTCATAAAATTCGTAGGGCTATTCTCGACATAAATCAGCAATCTTGTAAAATTCGAAAAAAATTCATCGTAAGTCGGAATTCAGTGATCCTGGACTTTTTGGAAAGGTCTTTTCGTTCTCTACAACTTTCGTGGTTTATGTTTTTCAAGATAACGTTGTTTAGAGGGTCAGAAAGGCTATATTCAGATCTGGTCAGGTTTTAAGGTAAGTACTTTTTGACTTACTTTTATCTTCGGAAAAGTTTCGTCGTAAGTTAAATATTTTTATTAAAATTTTAACTTAAAATTAAATAAAACAATATTTTATCTAAATTTACGATGAAATATTTGTGACGAAAAAGATCGGATCCACCAATTTACGACGGAAATTAAAATTCGTCGTAAGTTAACAAAAAGGGAAATTCAACTTTTTCCCAAATTTTTGGCGGTAAATTTGACTTTTCTCAAATTTCTGGTAGCCAATAATTTATGACGGATTCCATTGTAAATTAGCACATGATTTTTGATAATTTCAATTTTTAAAAAATATTATTTCATGATCCAACCATATTAATGTCAGCATTTATTTTTTTGCGTGACATTTTAGAAATTTCGGAAATAAATTAAATATTTTGATAAAATCATTTAATATAAAATTATTTTGATATGATATTTTGGTTTATCACTAATATATATGTGACATCCATAGGTTGGATCATTGAAAATATTTTTAAAATAATCGAAAACCCAATTTAGGTTTCAACACTAGTTAGTTGTATTAGTCAAACCGATGATTAACTGTTAAAATGTCAAACCAAATAAAATTATTTTGAAATGAATTTTTGGTTATATCAGTAATATATATCTATTGACATCCATACGGTTGGATCATTGAAAAATATTTTTAAAATAATCGAAAAACCAATTCAGGATTAAACACTAGTTAGGTGTACTAGTCAAATTGATGTTTGACTATTAAAATGTCAAACCAAATAAAATTATTTTGACATGAAATTTTGGTTATATCACTAATATATATATATATATATATATATATATATATTGACATCCATACGGTTAGATCGTTGAAAAATATTTTTAAAATAATCGAAATACTAATCACGAATCAGCACTAGTTAGCTGTACTAGTCAAAGTGATGCTTGACTATTAAAATGTCAAACCATTTAAATTTATTTTGATATGAAATTTTGGTTATATAACTAATATATATCTATTGACATCCATACGGTTGGATCGTTGAAAAATATTTTTAAAATAATCGAAAAACCAATTCAGGATTAAACACTAGTTAGGTGTACTAGTCAAACTGATGTTTGACTGTTAAAATGTCAAACCAAATAAAACTCTTTTGATATGAAATTTTGGTTATATCACTAATATATATATCTATTGACATCCATACGGTTGGATCGTTGAAAAATATTTTTAAAATAATCGAAACACAAATTCAGGAATCAACACTAGTTAGTTGTACTAGTCAAAGTGACGCTTGACTGTTAAAATGTCAAACCAAATAAAATTATTTTAATATAAAATTTTGATTATATCAATGATATATATATCTATTGACATCCATACGGTTGGATCGTTGACAAATATTTTTAAAATAATCGAAACACTAATTCAGGAATCAACACTAGTTAGCTGTACTAGTCAAAGTGACGCTTGACTGTTAAAATGTCAAACCAAATAAAATTATTTTAATATAAAATTTTGATTATGTCACTAATATATATATCTATTGACATCCATACGGTTGGATCGTTGAAAACTATTTTTAAAATAATCGAAACACTAATTCAGGAATCAACACTAGTTAGCTGTACTAGTCAAACTGATGCTTGACTGTTAAAATGTCAAACCATATGAATTTATTTTGATATGAAGTTTTGGTTATATAACTAATATATATATCTATTAACATCCATACGGTTGGATCGTTGAAAAATATTTTTAAAATAATCGAAAAACCAATGCAGGATTAAACACTAGTTAGGTGTACTAGTCAAACTGATGTTTGACTGTAAAATATCAAACTAAATAAAACTCTTTTGATATGAAATTTTGGTTATATCACTAATATATATATCTATTAACATCCATACGGTTGGATCGTTGAAAAATATTTTTAAAATAATCGAAACACTAATTTAGGAATCAACAGTAGTTAGCTGTACTAGTCAAAGTACAATCAAATCGAACTTTAATAACTCAAGTAACAGAAAACAAACTTTATTGAAACAATAAACTCTGTTACAGTGTGGAACTGTTACCTCTCAGTGATGAACCAATATCACGAGAGCTACTAGGGTTACAATGAATAATATTTTCGATAATGATAACACTTATAGCGTAAACCCTATGTCTGTGTTTATATACTACACAGTGACAAGATAATTGCTAATTGATATGGAATATAATTTTGCTTCCTAAAATATATCAATCAGATATCTTTTCTTCCAAGTATTCTATTTTTCATAGAATTCCTTCTTCATGCATATCTCTTCTTATGTTTATCTCGATCTTCTTTCCTTTAATCAGCTGCTGTCCTTATCTGAACGTCCTTCAGTACTTAAGTTCTGATATCCATCTTCTGATGATTATCTCCTGATAATATAAGTACTGATATCCTTAAGTCCTGACTTCCAGTAAGTACTGATTTATCCTGTTTAAGTAAGATCTGAAAACTAAACATAAATCATATTAGACATGACATTATCAAATATATCTAATAATCTCCCCCAACTTGTAAATTAGCATAATATACAAGTTTAACAAATATTTGATGATGTCAAAAATATTAAGTACAAATACATGAGAATTAGACTAGATAACTACAACTTACAGTCCTTAAAGCTTTACCAATCTTTAACTTCTGATAACAACTTCAGTCTGTACAAATATCAGAATTTAAGAAGTTGTAGATCTTGACTTGGCTTCATCTTCTGATCTCTCTGATGTTAGGAGTTGTTCTGAGATAGTTCTTCAACAAACATCTCTCAACATATCTGAGTTCATCAATCATCCTCCTTTTAGCATCTTTAAGTTCTGCAGTATCTTCACCAATTTGAAAGATTGCAGCCCTGAGATCATTAATCTTAGCTTTTCTTATATCCTGATCCAGTCTAATCAAATATGCCTTATCAGACTCAAGATTGAATTTCACAGCCCTGTAACCCAGAAAGGTAGTTATAATCTTAGCAGTGTTGGGCTTCATTTCAACTATATCACCCTTATGATCTCTGTACTTTGGAAGATATGTACTGTCAGACTTAACAGAATAAAGCCTTTTCTGTCTCTGAATCTGATCCTTCAAATAGTTTGCAGCACTTTCTGTTAATCTGTCATTCACTTGAAGTAAAAATAGTACATGCTCCAGTTCTTTAAAATACTTCAATGGAATGGCATTTTGCCTTATATGATAAACCCTACCATCTGTCATGAAGTACAACAAGATGTGTTCTTTCAAGTAGGTATGGTAAACCATTTGTACAGATTCAGTTGATTCAATCTCTCAGGAGTTGCTCCAATACCTGGTTCACTCAAGGAAGTTGGATCATCGGTAGTGTTCTGTATTCTTCTTTCATCAGCACTTCCCAATCCAGTTTTATCTCTTGCTTCCTTTCCAGTAACTACTCTTGCTTCAAAACCACTTGCAGTAGTCTTCAAAGGTTGAGTCTATTTTACTTTAGTGAATCCTGGTAGGAGTTTCTTTGATTTATCTTCTGATATCAAGTTAACTTGAGCTATCTCAGAGGTTACTTGCTTCTTCGAAATATCAGAACTTACTGTCTCTTGACTCTAAACAACTTGAGCCATGTCAGAGGTTGTCTTAAAACCTTTCTTGAAGTCAGAGCAAGATCATCCTTTTCATCAGTAATTTCTTCATCCACAGGAGGCACATAAACCTTGATAGGTTCACCAACTTTTTCTTTACCCTTGGATCTTGGATCTATCTGCGGTTGTGATTCAGCCATGGTTGCTTCATAATTTGTCCTTTCTTTTATCACAATGCCCTTGAGTTTTGGAAGAGTCTTTTTACCAGAAGCTTGAGATATAGATGTGACTTTTTCTGATTTCAGTCTGGCTTCTTCTTCCATTAAACTCTCCAAGTCCATTCCTGGATTTTCCTGAAGAAATAACTGTCTTGACATTTCTTCATCAAGATCTAAAAGTTCATCAGAACTTATCCTTTTACCAGTAGCAGAACTAATTCTTTTTCCAGTATCAGAACTTATCCTGTGACTTGTGATTTCAGCTTTTCTTGATGAGAAACCTCTACCTCGACTATGACCTCTATCCATTCCAGGGGTTCCTTGATCATCCTTTTCATCATCCTTCCCCTTCAGTGTCTTATCAGTTTTGCATTTGGACTTAATTACTTTCTCCCCCTTTTTGGCATCAGCAGGTAAGAGAAGAGAGACAAGCAATTCCACTGAGGCTTGGATTTCATTAAGTTGAGATTGCTGAGAAGCTTTATTTTTCAGAATATCATCAATCTGAGCTTGTTGTGACTCTTGAGTCTTCTCAATATAAGCAACTCTGTCAAAGATAGGTTGGAAGAATTTTTTCTTGTCAATCTTCTGAACTTGTTCTTGCTTCATTAATTCTTCCCGTAAGTGATGTAAATTTGCATGAGTAGTTGAATGGAGACCTTGTAAATGTTTAGTACTCAATGCAGTGACTCTAAGCTGTGTTTTGAAATCATCAGTATTTAACATCTCATCAGCTTTTGTCAAGTGCTCAGCCAGATGCTGTGCAGTTGGAACACAGGTAACTAAGTTTCATTCCTTAGTCCACTCCTGTCCTGCAGGAGTTTCACTCCAAGGCACTGGTGCTTCTCTTGTAACAAACTTCTTAACAAGTTCAGATTTAAGAACAGTTTGTTGAGGTGCATGTCTTGAAGGACCTGCTTTATCAACATCTGCATTTGGAGCAGCATCACCAGTATCTCCAGCATTTGCAGCATCAGAACTTAGAGAATCAGTATCTTCTGATAAAACAACAGTATGAGTAGCAATGGAGGCTTCAGCATCATCCTCTAATTGTTGATCTGGTTCCAAGTTCTGATCAACAGCTATATCCTGATGCTCCCTTATATTCTGATCATCAGCATCTTGATGCAGAGAAGGTGTAGTAAATAATTCTGGAGTTTGAGCAGCATCAGTAACAGGTGTTGTTGATGGATTAGTTGCTGTTGGAGCTTCTAAGTAAAGTAGTTCAGGCACAACCAAGTTCTGGTTATCAATATCAGCACTTGTGCCTTTACAGTCTTAGGAGACACAGATGGTGTGTTGGCCTTTTCAGTAGCAGCTTCCTCAGTTGGAGTTAATGGAGAAGCAGTGGCTTTAGCAGATTCTGGTTCTTGTGAGATCAGAGATTTCTGATCTCCTTCCTTAGCTGCTGCTTCCTCATCATCTGAAACTGGCCTTTTTGCCCTCTGTTTCTTGTATCTCTTTGAAGGTATGGATTCCTTTGGAGTTTCATCAACAGTCATTCTTCTAAGCCTTTTGAGAAGCTTAGATCCCCCAATTGCAGAATCCTTCTGAGAAGGAACTTTCTCAGCTTCTTTATCAATAGATTCTGAAGTGGGAACCTGTTCCTCACTATCAGATTCATCTCTCAAAACAATCCTCCTTCTCTTCTGAGGTGTTTGAGGAACAGTCTTTGTCCTCTTAGGCTTGGAAGATGAAGGCTTCACAGTAGGTACTGAGGATGAAGGTTGTACTGTCTGTGAAGTGGAGAGATATGATTTGAGATATGTCCTGAGGGTAGGTTGAGTAGTATGAGTGGTATGTTCTGATGGTTGTTATGGTATTTGAGATGTGGTGGTTGGTTGGACATCAGGATAAACAGATCTGTAGATGTCAGGATCAACATTTACTAAGATCTGTTTTACAGATTGAGGAATCTGTAAAGGTCTAACAACCTTTTTCTTAACATCAGCATGTACCAAATCATTAAAGGCTCGTTTTGTAATTTTGAAAGATGGGGTTAAGTCAGTGGTAGGTTGAGGTTCATCAGCACAACAATGGTTAAAAATAAGCTGACAAAATCTAGCAAAGTAGACAACATTCCTATCTTCTGTCATCCTATCCCCAATAAAACCTATCACAGCATTTGTAAAATCAAAATGAGTTTGGTTAATGATAGCATACCCGATGTGCTGACTCATTATAGGGATAGCATCAAAGTTTGAACACTTATTCCTAAAAGCTTTAGTGATACAGTCAAAGAAGAAGCTCCATTCCTTTCTGATATGAGCCCGTTTCAACTGCCCAAGCTTTGCCAAACTCTGCTCATACCCCAAACTAGCCATGAACTCTTTAAGAGCTGATTCCTCCGGGGTTGAAAAAGTACATCCTTCTGGTAGATGTAGAGCCTTGCAAATTGTACAAGGAGTTACTCCATATGTAGAATCATCCACTTCGAAAATAATACTAGGAGTACCATTTGGACCACCATTATCAAAGTTTCCAGTCCTCCAAAATGTCAGAACTTGTTGGCTCGAAAAGGTTGAAGGTCGGGTCAATGCATACCCAATTTTACTGTGTGCAAGAAGATCTTGCACAAAATGCAACTCAGACGAAGCTTCAGCATTATCAAGAATTGCAGCATAGTTATTTGGAACAAATTTAGCTCCATCAATGATCAAAGCCTTAGGTACCATGAAAATAATCGAGATTTAAGAGTGCCTGTTAGGTGTTTGATAAAATGCCTATATGAAAAACCAACGTCAGGAGAAGAAAGAGAGTAAAAGCAAATAGAGAGATAAAGTATAAAAGTGAATAAAAAATTAGAAAAACCTCTCTCTGTCTTACTTATACTTTTAAAAAAATGTAACCGTTGGACACCTGTCAGACATGCAGTAATAATGAATAGTTAATGGGTACGGGAAAACAGTAATCATTACTTACCCACTTGCAGTTTTTCAAAGAAAAACCGTTCCACTTACCCAGTAATTCCATTAATCAAGGTAAATCAGTTTTAATTCAAAATTGAAACTGTTCCCACTTATTCAATTATTTTTCACTGCAACACCAATATTCTGAAAAAAAAATCGAGTGTGAATGACCAAAATAAATCAAGTGAACAAGTATTGATAATGTAAAATCAGAACTTAATTTAAATCAAAATATGAAATGGTCATCAGAATATGAATATTTATCAGGATTTATCAATGCATTACAGAACATCTCAGAGACAAGAACTTGCAAAAAAAGAAATTTCATTAAAATATTAAGAGAATACATTCATGAAATTTAAATTACATCAAAACTTTTACAAGATTGTCCTAAGCTGCTAAACCTAACGTCAACAGCCTTTGTCCTAGCTCAAGAAGCAGGGCAAGGCTGACGATGAAGAAAAACAGGAAGAAGAAAATAAATCATTTCTTCTTCCTACTCTCGACAAACAGAATAGCGAGTCTGATGATTCGCTCTTGCTGGCGGAGAGCTTCCAGCTTTTCCTCCTCCAATCGCTCCAGATGGTGATGGTAATCCATGTAGAAGAACATGAGGTGGGTGAGTACCTCCTGGAGAACTGAGTCCCATATCTCATTAGGAATGGAAGTGACGTGCCATTCCTGCTGCCAGGCTTCACAGCTCAGCTCCATGTTGAATGTTTCATAGTTCAAAAACATGTTGTAATTGACCATGGTGTTTTTGATATAAAGAGAATGAAGGTGTGTTTGTGATAAAAGAGTTGATGTGAAGGCTGATGTGAAGTGGTTGTTTATATAGGCAAAAGAATGCCAGGAGACGCAAGAAAATTTAATGCTAACAGGTAGAGTTAATTCTACCTCGTCTCCCTAGACTGGGAAGACGAAAAACAGTCATTGGAAGTGTAAGTCAGGGTTTAATGCGCACAAGTAACAAGTAAATATTACTGTACATGTACGTGAACCACTATC
Source organism: Apium graveolens (assembly GCF_009905375.1). NCBI lineage: Eukaryota > Viridiplantae > Streptophyta > Magnoliopsida > Apiales > Apiaceae > Apium > Apium graveolens. Next base: position 64,355 of record NW_027417214.1, on the reverse strand, counting down.
CCTAATGATATTGACTATTAATATTCTACCCAAACATGTTCTGATTTAAAATGAGACTGTTTTTAGATTTTATCCACAAATAAGTCAAGTAAAGGATCAGATTTTAATATCAGAACTTAGACTTATATCAGAACCTAACAGTTATCAGAACATGATTTCTTAACTCAAAAAATGAATGCCTATCTTAGTAAGTCCTCACACAAATTCTGATATAGATTCTTCAGAACTTAATCATCAGAACGTGCAATCAGAACTTGTCCTCAGAATTTGTGCAATGTGACACAGAAACTGTTCATCTAAAATAACATAGATCACCACAATAATTTTCATCATTCATATGGAGTGTTTAGTGTGTGCATTAAGCTAGATATCAGACAAAGAGTAAAGTCTGATGCACTTTAGTACATCTTAGAAATAAGGCATAACTAAAACTTTACTAAAAACCTGTCATTATTCTGAAACCTACTATTGAATGAGTTCATGCTTGAGTCCACCTCAACTATTTTATGCTAATTTTGTGCATCTTTTTAAATTCCATTGTACAGTGGCTTCTCAGTGTAAGTGAGTCACGACTGCTTATCAGAATTTATGCTATTATCAGAGTATTTCTCCAGTAATCATTGAGTGTGAAAAGTCACCAAGAAAATATTTTGCTTTTCTGATGCATATTTACTTAATACCAGCAATGCACTTGGGTCGTCCCTTCCACATTTTAACTCTAGATCTCAAAGGAGTACCTGATTTTAATCCTTGATTCTTTTTTTTTTCTTTTGATAAGAGAGGTTTATCAGAACTTAGGACATTCAACAGATTTACTAGCATCAGAACTTAACAGATGAGAAGCATTATTCTAGTTTGTGACTTAGTAATAAGATAGACAAAGTAAACTCAACTAAGCTCAATATCAGAATTTGCTTGTGTCAATAGATTTCCACAGAAATAATTACTTCTAACATGGGATCCCTAGTTTATTAAAGACTACTAGGTCAGCATCTAGCACAGGTATCCTCATAGGATTGAATAGTTACATAAACAGACATATCAATATCAGAGTTTAGAAAGGTGCATCAGACAACAGTCAGTACTTAAGCAAGTTTTCAATTAAGCACAGAATACACAAAGAGAGTAATTTCTGTAAATACTGATCAAAAAGTCTGATGCATCAGAACAAAACTAAGCAGATTTAGAAAAAGAACCTGAAACCATTCCAAGTTCATTTACCAGTCTTGTAAAAGTAGCTTCACACAATGGTTTGGTGAAGATATCTGCTAGTTGTTGATCTGTTGGAACAAAGTGCAATTCCACTGTACCTTCATCCACATGTTCCCTGATGAAGTGGTACCCGATGCTGATGTGCTTTGTCATTGAGTGTTGAACTGGATTACCTGTCATAGCAATAGCACTTTGATTATCACAGTAAATAGGGATTTTGAAATATGTTAACCCATAATCCAGTAACTGATTCTTCATCCAAAGAATCTGTGCACAACAGCTTCTTGCAGCAATGTACTCTGCTTCTACAGTTGATGTGGAAATTGACTTTTGTTTCTTGCTAAACCAAGAAACCAATCTGCCTCCAAGAAATTGGCAGCTTCCACTTGTGCTTTTCCTGTCAATTTTGCAACCTGCAAAATCTGCATCTGAGTAACCTATTAGTTTAAAATGTGATTCTCTGGGATACCACAATCCCAAATCAGCTGTTCCCTTAAGATACTTGAATATTCTTTTTACAGATGTTAAGTTAGGTTCTCTTGGATCTGCTTGAAATCTTGCACAAAGACAGGTAGCATACATGATATCAGGTCTACTAGCAGTTAGATAGAGTAGAGAGCCAATCATACCTCTGTTATCAGTAATATCTACTGATTTACCAGTATCCTTGTCCAGTTTTGTTGCAGTGGCCATGGGAGTGGATGCACTTGAACAATCTTGCATTCCAAATTTCTTCAGCAAGTTTCTGGTGTACTTAGTTTGACAAATAAAAGTGCCTTCTTCATTCTGCTTGACTTGAAGGCCCAGAAAATAGCTAAGTTCCCCCATCATACTCATCTGATACCTTGACTGCATCAGTTTGGCAAACTTCTTGCAAAGTCTGTCATTTATAGACCCAAAAATGATATCATCAACATAAATCTGGACCAGAAGTAAGTCCTTTCCATGGTTGAGGTAGAACATTGTTTTGTCTATAGTTCTTCTGTTAAATCCACTTTCCAGAAAAAACTGAGCTAAAGTATCATACCATGCTCTAGGAGCTTGCTTAAGTCCATAAAGTGCTTTATCAAGCCTGTAGACATAATCTGGATATTTGGAATCTATAAAGCCTGGAGGTTGTTCAACATATACTTCTTCCTCCAATTCTCCATTGAGAAAAGCACTTTTCACATCCATTTGAAAGACAGTAAACTTTTTGTGAGCAACATAAGCCAAAAATATCCTTATGGCTTCCAATCTAGCAACTGGTGCAAATATTTCATCATAATCAATTCCCTCCTGTTGAGAATATCCTTTTGCAACCAGCCTTGCCTTATTCCTTGTAATTATGCCATCACTATCAGTTTTGTTTCTGAATACCCATTTTATACCAACAACAGATCTGTTCTTTGGTCTTGGCACTAGGGTCCAGACTTTGTTCCTTTCAAATTTATTTAACTCTTCCTGCATTGCTTGCACCCAATCAGCATCTTGAAGAGCTTCTTCCACTTTCTTTGGCTCAGTCTGAGAAAGAAAAGAATTGTAAAGACATTCGTTTGAAGTACCTGTTCTAGTTCTGACACCTGCATCAGGATTTCCAATTATCAAATCAGGTGTATGCGATTTAGTCCACTTCCTTGCAGATGGAAGGTTTTCTCTAGAACTGGATGCTCCCCCATGATCCATGCTGTCTTTATTTTCATTTTCTGATGCTCCCCCTGAAACTATGCTCTCTGAGTTGGATTCTTCAGAATTTAGATTTTCAGTACTATCAGAACTTGTCTTATCAGAACTTGACGAATTTGAACTTGAAGAGCTAGATGTATGTTCTGATGCATCTTGAGATGTGGTAAGATCTTGAGTATGCTCTCCCTGCATAGGTGCATCTTCCTTTGGCGTAGTCACCACAGTTTCAATAACATCAGAGTTTAATCCATCAGAGTGTGCAGTATCAGGACTTATATTGTCAGGATTTTTAGTATCAGAATTTGAGTCTTCATTTTCAAATCTCAGCTGATCATGATCAATAAAATCTTCAAGTCCAGTAATCTTTTTATCATCAAAAGAGACATTGATAGATTCCATGACCACTCTTGTTCTCAAGTTTTAGACTCTGAAGGCTTTTATGGAAAGTGGATATCCAACAAAGATTCCTTCATCAGCTTTTAGATCAAATTTGGATAGCTGTTCAGGATGAGTCTTAAGAACAAAACACTTGCATCCAAATACATGAAAATACTTCAGATTTGACTTCTTTTTCTTCACCATCTCATATGGTGTCTTTCCTTGCTTGTTAATGACTGTTGCATTTTGAGTAAAATAAGCAGTCTGCACAGCTTCAGCCCATAAATAGGTTGGAAGCTTTGCTTCTTCAAGCATTGTACGTGCAGCTTCAATGAGAGTTCTATTCTTCCTTTCAACAACTCCATTTTTCAGTGGAGTTCCAGGAGCAGAGAATTCTTGCTTGATTCCATGGTTTTTGCAGAACTCTTCCATTATCAGATTCTTGAACTCAGTACCATTATCACTCCTTATAATTTTCACAGAATCTTTGACCAATTTATCCAGTTGCCTAACATGATCAATCAAGATAGATGCAGTTTCACTTTTTGTGTGCAAGAAATACACCCATGTGTATCTGGTGAACTCATCCACTATGACCATAGCATATTTCTTCTTTGCAATAGACATGAAATTTACTGGACCAAATAGATCAACATGTAGTAGGTGATAAGGCTCAAGAATTGATGATTCAGTCTTGCTCTTGAATGAGGATTTTCTTTGTTTAGCCTTCTGACAAGAGTCACAAAGGCCATCAGGAGCAAATACTGACTTTGGCAGTCCTCTCACAAGATCTTTCTTGACCAACTCATTTATATTGTTGAAATTTAAATGAGAGAGTTTCTTGTGCCAATTCCAGCTTTCTTCGATTGATGCTCTACTCATCAGACAGATTGCAGAACCATCAGTACATGTTGAAAGCTTGGCTTCAAAAATGTTACCACGCCTGTATCCTTTCAGAACAACTTTGCCTGTAGATTTAATCACAACTTCACAGTGTTCTTCAAAGAAATCAACATGATAACCTCTGTCACAGATTTGACTTATACTCAGCAGATTGTGTTTAAGTCCTGAGACCAGAGCTACTTCTCTAATGATGACATTCCCAAGATTGATATTGCCATATCCTAGTGTATTTCCAATGTTGCCATCTCCATAAGAAACACTTGGGCCAGCTTTCTCCACAAAGTCTGATAGCAGGGCTTTAATTCCAGTCATATATCCTGAACATCCACTGTCCAGAACTAGGATGTTTTTCCTGTTGCCCTGCAATCACAAAGACCACTAATGATTAGTTTTAAGGACCCAGACTTGCTTGGATCCTTTGGCCTTATCAAGTTTGTTAACATTTGCAGCGGATTTAGCATCAGAGTTTATGTTAACATTTTTCTTATCAGAGTTTACACTATCAGACTTTGAGTTATTCTGCCAGAGTTAGTCCAAGTCCTGATAACCTCTCTTTCCTTTTCTAACTCAGTTTTTAGAGATTCATTCATTTTTATCACTTCATCCCTAACATAAAAAGCATCATCTCTATCTTTCTGAGTTTGATGGAACATAACTAACTCTTTTTCTAAGAAATCATTTCTTTTCTTAAAAGCAAGATTTTCAGAAGTTAATATTTCACATGTTAAAGTTTGATCTCTATAACTAACCAACATGGTTTTAAGATATCTTCTCAACTCATTAATATCATCAGTATGAAAAACATAAGTAGTTTGAGGTACCTTTGATTCAGCAGCTTCAGAACTGCTTTCAGCACTTGCCTTATCAGCATTTGCCATCAAGGCATAATTCTCCTCACTTTCAGAATCTGAGGTGTCTGTCCAGCTTTTCTTCTTTGTGACAAGAGCCTTGCCTTTGTCATTCTTTACTTTCTTGCAATCAGGAGATATGTGGCCTTTCTCACCACAGTTATAGCATTTGACATTGGTATAGTCTCCTCTGTCAGACTTTCCTCCTCTGCCCTCAGATCTTCTGAAATTGTTCTTATCAGAACTTGTGCTTTTCCTAGAAAACTTCTTTTCCTTCCTGAACTTCCTGTATGCAATCTTTGTGATCCCTTTCACCATAAGAGCACACAGCTTCATCATCTCTTCATCAGCATCCGTCTCAGGCAAGCTTTCAAATTCTGAGTCATCATCACTTTCAGAACTTGATGACTCAGTATCAGACTTTGTGAAAAGAGCTTTACCCTTGTCTTTCCTTGAGGTAGCTGCCTTGGGGGATTTTTCTTCAGCCTTAAGAGCAACTGTCCTTGACTTTTCTCCTTTCCTCTTGCTTCTTTGTTCCATCTCAAGTTCATGAGTCTTGAGCATTCCATAAATTTCATCAAGAGTTATTTCATTAAGATTGTAGTTGTCTCTTATTGTTGTAGCCTTCAAATCCCAGCATTCAGGAAGAGCTAACAGGAATTTAAGGTTTGAATCTTCAAGATCATACTCGTTATCAACCAGTGACAGATCATTCAAGAGTTTGAAAAATCTATCATATAAATCAGTCAATGACTCATTAGCCTTTGAGTCAAAGTGTTCATACTCTTGAGTGAGTATTGTCTTCCTGTTTTTCTTAATCGTATCAGTTCCCTGACACCTTGTTTCCAGGGCATCCCATATCTCCTTTGCAGTCTTGCAGTTTATTACCCTGTTTGACATTACATTATCAATGGCACTATACAGTAAGTGTCATACCTTAGCATCCTTAGCAATTGATGTGATATCTTCAGTAGTATAATCACACTTCTTCTTTGGTACCGTCTTTGCTGCTTCACCTGCAACTGCAACCGCGAGCTTGGTTGGTTTGTGAGCTCCTTCCTTGATTCTATCAAGATATTCTGGATCTGTTGCTTCCAGAAACATGGTCATCCTCACCTTCCATATGGGATATTCAGATGGTCTCAATATGTAAACTCTGATGGTCTCATATCGACTTTGAATTTGTGTCTTTGGAGGTTCTTCAGTTTTGGTGGGCTTAGTTGGAGTTTCTGTTTCAGACATGATTGTATATGGATCTTAAACTGTTTGTATGCTAACAGATTGGCTCTGATACCACTTGTTAGGTCACACACACACACACACACACACTGTAGAGGGGGTGAATACAGTGTAAAGTACAATCAAATCGAACTTTAATAACTCAAGTAACAGAAAACAAACTTTATTAAAACAATAAACTCTGTTACAGTGTGGAATTGTTACCTCTCAGTGATGAACCAATATCACGAGAGCTACTAGGGTTACGATGAATAATATTTTCGATAATGATAACACTTATAGCGTAAACCCTATGTCTGTGTTTATATACTACACAGTTACAAGATAATTGCTAATTGATATGGAATATAATTCTGCTTCCTAAAATATATCAATCAGATATCTTTTCTTCCAAGTATTCTATTTTTCATAGAATTCCTTCTTCATGCATATCTCTTCTTATGTTTGTCTCGATCTTCTTTCCTTTAATTAGCTGTTGTCCTTATCTGAACGTCCTTCAGTACTTAAGTTCTGATATCCATCTTCTGATGATTATCTCCTGATAATATAAGTACTGATATCCTTAAGTCCTGACTTCCAGTAAGTACTGATTTATCCTGTTTAAGTAAGATCTGAAAACTAAACATAAATCATATTAGCCATGACATTATCAAATATATATAACATATCTATTGACATCCATACGGTTGGATCGTTGAAAAATATTTTTAAAATAATCTAAACACTAATTCCGGATTCAACACTAGTTAGTTGTACTGGTTAAACTGATGCTTGACTTTTAAAATGTCAAACCAAATAAGATTATTTTAATATGAAATTTTGGTTATATCACTAATATATATATCTCTTGACATCCATACGGTTGGATCGTTGAAAAATATGTTTAAAATAATCGAAAAACCAATACAGGATGCAACACTAGTTAGATATACTAGTCAAACTGATGCTTGACTGTTGAAATGTCAAACCAAATAAAAATTTTTTGATATGAAATTTTTGTTACATCATTAATATATACTCTCTCCGTCCCGCTGGGATGTTTACGTACACTGTTTGCATGTGTTTCAAGACTTCAATAAGGTATACTTCCATAATGTTTTTAATTTTTTTTTTTTGAATAAAAGTTTAAACATGAAACTTTTTTTCAGATTTTTTTTATTTTTAAAAATATTATGGAAGTATATTTTAAATGAGCATTAAAAAGCGTGCCGAAAAGTAATGTAAACAATCCAGTAGGACTGAGGGAGTATCTATTAACATCTATACGGTCAGATCGTTGAAAAATATTTTTAAAATAATCGAAACACCAATTCGAATTATTTTGTAACTCTTGCAAAATAGATCAGGAGATTAGGAGATCATATGATAATTGAGAAGACTAAGTAGCACAGAGATGCCAACAATGTATCATAAATAATTCAAAATTAAAAACTTAAGATAATTATATAATATTATATATAAGACCTTGAGAACATGACTACAAATTTTCATATACAATTACACCATGCTGAAAAGAGCATTTTTATATTTGTATTAAAATATAAATATATATTTTTATGACGGACCTGAATTTTAATGTTGTATTTTTATGTATATTTTAGGGAAAGGCCCCGACCGACGACGGTGATGCTGATGATGGTGGGGGCACAGAATCCGATGATGACAATGACCGAGATATGAGTGTGCCTTATAACTCTCTCGTGGCGGTCTTATAATTAAGGGTTAAATATCGATGTAATGGGTTATGAACGTTTGTAGGATAATCTGAATTATCCCTGTGAACTAAATCTATGGAAATTTATAAGATGATCTAAGGTAATGTCGGATAGTTTTAACTTTTTATGTAGTCGAAATGGTTTTATGATAATATTTTTGTAAAGTATGGTATCCTTTATATTTAGGTTGGTTTAAATGTGTAGATGATTTCTTATTATTGGTTTAGCATATTTTGTATATTTTGGTGTTGAATTACGCTACGATTGTGTATAGATTGGGATTTGTTATTGGACAGGTTTAGGAATCAATTTGAAAGCCGAAAAAGGCTGGAATCTGAAAAACTAGAGCGATGCTGCCTCTGGAGAAATTATTTTACGACGGAATTATGGGTTACTTATGACGGAATTATGTAATTATGCTGGTACTTACGACATACTTTTGGGTAACTTGCGACGGTTGTTCTTCATGATTTTATTCATTTTTTTTTGTTTTTAAATTAATTCTGGCAAGCTTGTGGGCCTAAGATGATAACTTATGACATACTGGTTGTCGTAAATTAAGGATAAAACGACGGAATATACCGTCGAAAGTTTAGTTATTAGCTCACTGAAAGTGGGCTCCACTTCCCTAACTTGCGACTTTTTTTTAACTTAGTAACGAAATGAATACTTATGACGAAATGGTTACTTACGACGAAATTTGTACTTATGACGAAATTGGGACTTGCGACAGAATTGATACTTATGACGAAATGGTTACTTGTGACGAAAATCTGAACTTAAGACTTGGGCAAAAACGTCGAATATTTTTCGTCGCAATTGGCCCAATTGCTACGAATTGCAGTGTAAAAATTCCGTCGCAAATGGGCATATTTCTTGTAGTGATGTGCACATATGCACCCATTAAAAGAACCCTTAGTAAAACATCTCCACCCAGCACATAATTTAATATTTAGGTGTGTAAGTCGGGAAGTTGGTATTGATTATTGTAAAGGAATTAGGATTTGATTAAAGAACACTTACATAATAACAATTTGTTGTTCTTAATTGTACTTTCAATAACCAAATTAAATGCTTGAATTATCTCCTAGTCCAACTACTTCCACGAAAAAATTAAGTCTGCAACTACAATTTTAAAACCAATATGAGTTTTTTAATATGTACTATACTCCCATTTTTTTAAATACTTTTCAAAATACTTGTCCATGTATAAAGTAAAGTAGAGAGTGACATATTTGTAAATTGATACTCAAAATAGTGATCAAATTTTCTAAATTTCAAAGTAGTGATCAACTTCTGCCTACTAAAAAGTGGGCTGTCATCAGCTCTATTAAATTCACGCATTGATAAATATATTTAAAGTATAAATTACATAAAGGTGATTAAACTTTTCACATTCTTATTAAACGGAACATGGCGGTTATTTCATATCTACTGATTGCAGCAATGTGGAAGAGATTATTTATAGTACTCCATCCGGGAAAGCTAGCTAGCTAGCTAGGGTAGGGATCATGCATGGCATCCAAGCATGTAAAAGAGATGATATTTGTTGTCTTCTTCACCCTAGTGGATACAAAGTCAGCTTTATATATATAAAAAATAATTATTAGGGACCTAGGGTTGTGGTACCTTCCTATAAGATGATAGTGGCGGTCTTTACTTTACTGGCTAGAAAGTCAGCTTATGAATCGCAATTCACAACTTATCAAAAATAAAAGAAGAGATATTAAAATCCGTTGAAACTTAAGTGTTCCCTATCCCTATTACTAATCATCCCACACGCACACTACTGAACTAATAGTGACTACCTTTTGTTAGTTGTTAGCAATCATACCACGCTTAGTCATTACACATATATTGTTACATCTATATATACATATTAGATTCTCTTTGTTGTTCTATTCCTAATACAATCTATTTTTGGATTTTCTATTTCTTTAAGGCTACTCAAGGGATAAATAATTAGATTTTGCAATTGATAATTTTTTGTTTAAATGTAGCTTATATGCATGCGGTTCTTGATGACCTAATCGGGTTTAGACTGTTCAAATTTAGATGGTTCGATTTTTATCCGTTTATAAAGGTTTCGGTTTCGAATTGATTTGATTTTTTGCTCACCCCTATCTTAATGCATGGTTCTATCACCCAAACTATCTGTTTTAGTAGTTACCATGAATCGTCTCGCTAGCATGCTCTGCCATGACTATATATGGTAATTCACCGTCTTCAATGTGATGTTAAAGATGGTGTCAAAATGTCATGTGACATGATGTGACATGTCACTGTTGTTGTCTACCATCGCAGAGTCAGGGATGTCGATGGAAGTAGGTTTTGTTGGGATTTAATTTAAAACATGTTTTTAGATAATAATATTTTTATTATGTTTTATTTATTTGGGTTACTTCTGAATCACGTAAACCAGGTTAATAGCAGGTTGAATAGGTTATTTGTTTGTTTCAGTAATATCAGGAGGAGTTTTGAATAAGTGGGGATGTTGGAGTATCTGTAGGAAATAGTTATTAGCTAGTGTTTCTCTTGCATTCAGTTTCTATCAGGGTATATATATCCTACATGTACGTTCAATTTTAATTTATAACAGAGAGAACACATTGTAGCCATTAAGTGCTTTCCAGTTTGTAAATACAAGTGTTAGGTTTTCTGCATTATATTGATATTCTTATTATTATCTTTGTCAAAATTTCAATATGGTATCAGAGCTACCGATCTTTGGTGAGCTTGTGGTTGTGACGATTGCACAACAAAGAGGCTATGTAGTATGGTGAATGGTTGCAGGGGCGACAAAAGGGCTGCGAACTTGGAGGTCGGAGATATGCCCGACTGGGGAGTGCTGGTTCATGGTGTAAAGGAAACGAATGTGGAAGGGACTGTGACAGATAGAGAGGAAGAGTGTTGTCACAGATGTGAAAGATGATGTGTTGCATTCAGTTGTGCGGTTTCGGAGTAAAACTTGTGGAGAAGAAAACTATGTTTGCTTCAATGGACACCGAAAGTGATGGAAAGGTTACCGACATGAAGAAGCTGTTAAAATTATCAAGGAAAAAGGCTTGTTGTGGGGCGCATGAAAGCTGGTACTTGTTAGCATGATGGTGGAAAAGCTACACTTGTAGTATGAGATGCATGTGTAGTATGGGGCTGCCGAGAAAGACGAGGCGATGCCGGAAAAGTCTGTGAGAAGAAAAATCATGGCACAAGTGGTCATGGAAAAAATTTTTATTTTAGAATTTTGGGTGATTATGTACATCATGGAGAGAAGTGCTCCAAAATGTTTTTGATGAGAAGTGAATCAACAAATTGATTTTGATGAGAAGTGCATAAAAATTGATGGTGGTGAGAAGTACATCACGGATGAAGATAAGTGCTTCATAAGTTTTAGATTAAGGGAGAGATTGTTGGGATTTAATCTAAAACATGTTTTTAGATAATAATATTTTTATTATGTTTTATTTATTTGGGTTATTGCTGAATCACGTAAACCAGGTTAATAACATGTAGAATAGGTTATTTGTTTATTTCAGTAATATCAGAAGGAGTTTTGAATAAGTGGGGATGTTGGAGTATTTGTAGGAAGTAGTTATTAGCTAGTGTAGTTTCTATCACGGTATATATCCTACATGTACGTTCAATTTTAATTTACAACAGAGAGAACACGATGTAACCATTAAGTGCATTCCAATTTGTAAATAAAGTGTTAGTTTTTCTGCATTATATTGGTATTCTTATTATTATCTTTATCGAAATTTCAATACCTTTTGACATCCTACCAAAATAAAAGCAATATTATTTGTCATAATAAAGATAGGTACTTCACATATATTATAAATTTTATTTATATATGAATAGTTTGACAATTTTGGGTGCTAATTATTTAAATAAATTTTGATAAATAAGGTGCCAAAAATATAATTGGATAAAGAGATAAAAGTATATTAATATATTACCGATGAGTTGATAATATTGACAATTTTGGTTTAGTATGGAGATGCTCACTTTTTCAAGTAACTCCATAACCCTCTGGGTATCAAAGTATCAGCGAACTTTATTACTGCATGTTGATATTTAAGCAACAAAATTGAGTGTTGTTTGTACTAGAGATGTAAAAAATAAATGGAAACTGTTCCAAGAAATAGTCAACACTTAACAGGAATACTCAACATGATTCAACAACGCCCAAGGCATAATTCTGACATTTTTCTTTGCCATGGTAGTTTCCACCTTGGCCAAAATCCAATATTTGTGACCGAAAATAACCGTGGGAAATAGTTAGAAACGGTCGGAAAAACTGACTACCAACTGTTATTAATAAATATTATATTTTTGCGATAAATAATATGGTACGTTGGGAAATTTAATAAAGGTCAGTTGGAACTCGTGACGGAAATCTAACCATCCATGACAAGTTATATAAATTTAAATTAAAATATTTTTTATGAAAATATAAATTACAAAAATAATAAATTTATGGCGGGATGCAAAGTACTTTATTTCACTTAAATGTTAGCTCGAGGGATCAATTATTACAAAGAGAAGGTTATATACTTATATGTATACACATACAAATATTATATGTATCTCCGGGCCCATCACAATATCACACACTTAATTCTTAATTTATTAGTAATGCACACATTTGTAGTGTTGATTGAATGTGTTAAATATATGATCCAATTGGGGCCTTCCTCTAACACCTTAAGGTTTTAGATGAGCTGGTTACTCAACATGGTATCAGAGCTTAGGCTGGCGGGAGGGCTAAGGTTCGATTCTCAGCCACCCCCAACATTCTCATAATTTAATGTGGACACTAAAGGCAATTAATGTCCCAAAAATGGGCGCCGGTGTTCCACTCTTCGACCCATAAATGGGCTTTCGAGTGAGGGGGAGTGTTAAATATATGATCCTATTGGGGCCTTCCTCTAACACCTTAAGGTTTTAGATGAGCTGGTTACTCAACATGGTATCCGAGCTTAGGATGGCGGGAGGACTAAGGTTCGATTCCCAGCCACCCCCAACATTCTCACAATTTATTGTGGACACTAAGGGCAATTAATGCCCCAAAGATGGGCGCCGGTGTTCCACTCTTCGACCCATAAATGGGCTTTCGAGTGAGGGGGAGTGTTAAATATATGATCCAATTGGGGCCTTCCTCTAACACCTTAAGGTTTTAGATGAGCTGGTTACTCAACATGGTATCAGAGCTTAAGCTAGCGGGAGGACTAAGGTTCGATTCTCAGCCACCCCCAACATTCTCAGAATTTAATGTGGACACTAAAGGCAATTAATGTCCCAAAAATGGGCGCTGGTGTTCCACTCTTCGACCCATAAATGGGCTTTCGAGTGAGGGGGAGTGTTAAATATATGATCCTATTGGGGCCTTCCTCTAACATCTTAAGGTTTTAGATGAGCTGGTTACTCAACATGGTATCAGAGCTGAAGGAGATAGGAGGGTAGTATAATCTTTAACTAACTTTCTATATATATGTAATAAGGATGTAGTTGTGTGACCTAACAAAGAAGAAACAATGTAGCCGTTTTGTGTGAAAGCTATGTAAATATATTGTCATTTCATTCTTCATCTCTTTGTCTTCACTTACTTGTTTTAGTTCTCAAACTCATAAGTTATCATGGTATCAGAGCCACCGATCGGGGCCTGAATTATAAACATCTCAATTTAGAATATTGCTAAAATCCTAGTCCCCAGAATATTTTACTCTAATTTATTGCAGTTTCAAGAAAATCAAACCTCTCTAGTGATACCTTTAATATTTTCTCTTCACTCTTAGCTGCCCCACTCTAACACACCAAAACATGTGGCTTTTCTTGCTCCGGACCTTAAATTTCATCAAAACTCTAGATTTATTTCTCAACATTCGTGAACCCCACTTGCTAATGATGCTCAAATGCCTCTTTTTGATTCTTTAGTCGACGAAGAAGTTGGTAAAACTGTTTTTAGCGATGCCTACAATGTGTTTGATGAAGTGTCTCAAAAAAGAGAGGGTTTAGATGAGAATGTGACTGGTGATGTTGGAAACAATGATATTAAAGTGGGTGTTGTAAGTGGATAGGTTATTTTTTAGAGAAAGAGAAGTTTGATGTCTTTGCTGCTTTCGTGGAAGCGTTTGCTCAGGTTATTGGTATTGAATATAAGAGGAGAAGTGCATATGCTCTGTAGGACTCTTTCAAGGAGCTGGGTGAGGTTGTTGGTATTGATGTGTGTATCGATGAACTTAGGTACTTGTGGATCGATTTAGCTACTGGATGTGTGGATTATGCTCTATCGGGTGATGGGGTTTTACCTAGAGGGGAGTTTCATCCTCTAGCAGCTTTACATGGAAGACCTAAGTCGGAAAAAAGCGTTGTTGGCTGACTTGGCTTCACTGTTTTGGAGTGCTTATTAGGTACTTCTTCTTGTGCCCTCTTTGAGAATTCCTTCCGGTTGAGAATTTTTTCAGATTAGTGCATTCGAATAATAAGGATAGTAACGGGCTTGATTTGAACTAGATTAAGAGTTTTTTTTTGGAATATGGTTCGTGATGGTGGATTGTTGTTAGGTGATCAGTCGGTGAAATTTAAGAATTATGAACTTCGTTTACAAAAGTGCGCGATTTGTTCTTTTACGGTATGGCGGTCGACTACTACATATAGATCTAGGTACTTGTTTGAGAATTACACTCTGATTGGTAGCGAGTATTTGGCTTCAAAACGATTGCACCAGGTTTTGTCTGATTCGTTTGAATAGATGCGGAGGTTAGCAAAGCTTTCATTTGAGGATGATTATGGCAGAGTTCTTCCTGTTTATGTGTTTGATTTGGTCCCGAACAATGTCACTTAGAATGCAAAAGAGAATAGAGAAGTAGGCAACGTTAATCAGACAATAAATGCATTTAATACATTAAGGAGCCAAGTTTTCATCCCTGATGTGGACGTCTACAAGTCTATATCATGGCCTATGAAAATGATGAGAAACTGAAATTGGTTGAGTCTCTTGCAACTAAGATGGAGACGAGGGATATCTAACCCACAGAGGAAATATATACGGCCTTACTTGGGTCATGCATTCAGACTTGTGATATTATTGGAACACAAAGAATTGCTGCTACTATGCAGTTTGTCGGGTTCCCTCCGATCAAGGAATTCTGTTTGTTTGTTGAGTAACACAATAAATTCTGATTCATCTCACCTGTGAAAATTAAAGCTGAGAGTTCACTTCTGAAATGTGCAGATTGAATGAGTTCTCAAGCTTATTGAACAGCTTTGCTTGCATCGTCAAGTTGCTGAAATTAAATAGCTCTTGCATAACCAAGTTGCTATAATTGTGCCTCGAATCTCCATTTAAATTCCGGCGCCATATTCTGTTAAGGTAGGCCAGAGCCCTTGAAAAACCTCTTGAAAGCAGTTGTAAATGGTTGACAATTTCAGCACCATATTCTGTTGAGGCAGGCAGAGCCCTTGAAAAACCTCTTGAAAGCAGTTGTAAATGGATGACAAGGAAGAAGAGAGATCGAGAGCGAATTGATTTAAAGTCCTCAAATGGCCAAAAGAGCCGGGACATGTGAAAGTGTGAAACAGGTCCTCAAATAGCGAGAAAAGCCAGGATTTGCATGTGTTTAAAGCTGTCCTCAAATGATTAGTAAAATTCAGGACAAAAGCTTAAACCAGTCCTTTAATGGCAGGAAATGGAGCACCTGCCAGGACATGATTATATGCGGTACATTCTAACTGTTTGACGAAGTTCAAGCCAAGAGTTTCACTTTTTTCTCACTCATTGACTTGAGGGGCAGTATTAAGGAGATAGGAGGGTAGTATAGTCTTTAACTAACCTTCTATATATATGTAATAAGGATGTAGTTGTGTGACCTAACAAAGAAGAAACAATGTAGCCGTTTTGTGTGAAACCTATGTAAATATATTGTCATTTCATTCTTCATCTCTTTGTCTTCACTTACTTTTTTTGGTTCTCAAACTCATAAGTTATCAGAATGCTACATGCATCTTTGATTTAGAAGTGCTGATTGAACTCGAAACGTGGTGAAATCTCAAGATCGATCATGTTGTTACCATTGATTGTGGTAGATAAGACTTGAGCTACGATAGCAGTAAGTATTCCTGTGGAGGGAAGGGTGGCGTTGCATTCAGACAGTGCTGTGTCAACAACTGCCACACATTCGCGAATGTTCTCCAAGTTGAGGATATAATCAATTCCCACATCAACAGTTTCTCTAAATATGCCACCTTCATTTGTTCTTGTTGTTGCCATAATTGTATTTCCACAGCTCACTTCCACGTCCGCATCTGCATGTACATGTACGTGAAATTCGTAGGCTCAACAGAATTAGTTAAAGTGCAACTGTTCACAAATGAGACAGTCTGTTATTCCTAGTGAACTAACAATGAGATTTACAGAAGGGGGGTTGAATGTAAATCTCAAAACTTTTTCAAGTTTTGAGCAGTTTCAAAGGCTGTGTGTTTAAGATAAACAAGTGTGTGAATTGCTTTAAGCTAATACAGAAAGATATATATTCAAACACAAAAGTACAGAACACAACAGACCTTAAAAACTTTTCTGGTGGATTTGTTGTTCCACCAGAGATGGTATTTCAGAAAATCTGTGATTCAAGAAGTTGATCACAGCTGCATCCTAGTACAAACTAGATAATTTTTCTCTCAAGATTTTTCTAAACAGCTCTGGAAAAACTCTCATCTAATTACTAGCTGCTACTTGGTTTATATAAAACCAAGTTTACAAGTGAAGACAAAGATAAAAAGTACAATAATAAAATAAGTTCTCCACTTGTTTCTTCTCCATTTTACTCCAGTGCATTGTTGACTATTGCCTCTTTATACTAGAGTAGAACGGCTGCTTTTTCTGATGTTCCTGAAATAGGCTACCACATCTCAGTTGTCTCTGTCAACCCATGTGCCTCTGTTTGTAGGTACAACTACCACTTGTCAACTGCTATTTAACAGAACATCCGTTGAAGCCTTCATCCGTTGATGGCTTTATCCGTTGATGTGTTAGCAGTTGAAGCTCTATCCATTGATGCACTCATCCGTTGAAGGATGTTATCCGTTGAAGCTTTAGAGACATCCGTTGAAGCTTTGTTTCTCATCCGTTGAAGGTCTTTAAGTTATCCGTTGACACCATTTCATTTATACAAAATTACAAGGCATGAGATATTTATAATTGGCCTTCCTATCTGCATATCCTTTAGTAGTCAACATGACTTATAATTTCCCTCAACATTTAAGAATTATATCTCAAATTCAGAGACTGAAATGTGCTACAACACTAGACTTATTTCTAAGTAAAGCTACACCATCAACGGATAGCCAAAGTGGTCTTATCCGTTGAGGCTACAAACACTAGATTTCTACTTAAGTGTTTTGTTAAACATATCATCAAACTAATGCACATATATTCCTAACACAGTCTCTTTTGTCTTAGCAAATGAGACAGGCTGTAACTGAATGAGACAGATACTATATATTCAGCAGAATGTAAGTTGCAGAAATATAAACATGCAATGCTGGAAATATGTTAATGCAAGAACACCAAATCTTTTCACTTGGTTCGGCCCCTATACCTAGTCTATGGCCTACATCCAAGTCCCCATGCCAACTAGCATAGAGAATGTATTATATCCACTTAAATAAAGTACTTACAAACTTTCCTTGATTACAATCTTGGCCCTGAATGAAAGAACCCTTTCCCTAGCACACAGCTACCTAGCACACAGCTACTTGGCCTTGATCTTGTAATCAATATTCCCACAACCCGGGACAAGTGATACAATACACCTTTCTTTCAAATACAAAGATAATAATGTGAAAGATTACAACTCGACTATAAACTCTTAATTAACTGGATAATCAATGAATGTAATTAAGAGGATGTTTTTCTCAGAAAGATATAAGATGGAAAGTGCAGAGAGTTGTATGTTTCTGAAAAACATCAAGTCGGTTTATATAGAAAACATGTAACGAATATAATGTATTTCAAACTCTTTTAAAGATAATAAAAGATAAGATTAGGTTTGAAATATTTGAATGTATAAAACAAGTAATCCGTTAGTATTGTTTCTTGAAAGAGATAAACCTGAGAGAGATAAGGAATTTGAAATATGTTAGGTTTATCTAAGATAGAGTTTGTTTTGAAAAGATAAGTCAAAGGTTATCCAGTTAAATAAGTTAACATTAAACAAAACTCTAATACTTATCTAACTAATTAATAATGTGATTTGCTGTAGACTTCTTCAATGCATCATCAGAAATCACGGATTAACATTCTCCCCCTTTTATGATGATGCCAAGGGTAAAGAAGTGTTATGCTCCCCCTATCAAAAACACTTTAATCTCCTGTTGCAATATGTTAGATAGTAACAGTGTATATATGCAACAATCAGTTGATAATCATGAGAATATGCAAATGAAACATAAGACTTATCAAATGAGACAGGTAAACAAATGGGACAGCAAATAAAATAAAAAACCAAGATTAAAAACCAAGCACTCAGCAGTACTTAAAGTTATAAAACCTTAAATATTTAATCCAGCACATAAACCAGTACTATCCAACCAAAATCATCCAATCAACAGATAAATAAACCAAGAAGCAATCGTCTTAATCAAACAAACACAAACACATTAAAAATTCTCCCCCTCAACATCATAAAAGGTGGGTAAAAAAAAAAACTAGTCAGAATCATCAACATCGACAGGAGCAGATTCTCGAGTCTTTCACTTTCCCTTGTTGTGGTAAACTGGAGAAGCACCATACTCGGAGAACAGTTTGTCTAACTTGCCTTCATCTGGAGCTTTCCCATCCCTCTTGCGAAGCCATTCCAGAATATACGAACGATATTCAGCATGAGTCATCCCAAAAGCTTCAGGTGGAGGAACTGCAGGCAGGGGCAAAGGAGAAGTAATCTCGGCCAGAGTCATATCACCAAGCCAGTCCTTTTTCTGGTGCCATGGCATGCTACGGGTAGAGACCTGCTGAGATATGTACTTGGTTTCTGTACCAAGTTTATAGAAGAGCTTGACAAATTCTTCCTCCCACGCCTTGGCAGTGGTAACCATCCCCTCATGAAGCACACCAAATTCAAAATCTATAGCCCTACTCACCTTCTTATCATGGACATGTAAAATCTCCAACTTAGCATTTATTGATTCAAGAGAAGCAGTAACAGATTTATTAAACATCTCATAGGAGGCACGCATCATACTGACTTGTGAAGTCAGGGATGCCAAAGACTCGATAGAAGCAAACTGAGTTTTAAGAGACTCCAAGAGATGGTTGTTTTCAGAAACTTTTGACAACAACGATTTCAATAAAATAGAGTCCTCTTGATCAGGATCAGACATATAGTGAGGAGACTCAGGAAACGAACCAAGCGACTTATGACCCTCACCAAAAATAAGAACACCAGACTCAATAATCTCAATATTATTAGCAGACAGGACAGACAGATCAAACAAAGTAGAAACTGGCTCAGTGCTATCATCATCAGAAATAATAGAAAAATGTCTAAAGATCTTTGTCAACAAAGCAGGAAAGGACAAGTTCATAGACTCATGAGACGCACAATGACTCATGTATTTGATAATCAACGAAGCAATATCACAAGGAGTTTTAGTCATGAAAACCAAAATTAAAACAACATCTTGATAAGTGACACGGTCACGACCGCTCTTACGAGGCAAAAGATTTGTATGAAACAATTTAAAAAGCAATAAAGCAAGTGGAGTAAGATCATGTACCATGGGCTTAAGAGAGGTACCGATAAAGTTCTCACCAAGAATCACTTTCAGTTGTTCTTCATACTGTAATCCTGGAAACTCCATGAATGCTGCATGCGTGGTATACGGACAGACACCGGAGCACGAGATACCACAAACTCGAGACAACAGATTAGCATTGAACACAATCGGAACACCTTGAACCTCAGAATAAACCATATCCTCCTTCATCATTGAGAAATTAGAATAAAATTCCCGAACCAAAGAAGGGTAAATAACATCTGGTGGGGATAAAAGAGGTTCACAACCGAGAGCGGAGAATAAATCAACAACACCCACTCGCTGAAGCAGAGCAAGATCACAAATTCGTTCTTTAAGAATGGGTTTTGACACGATTTTAGGCTGAGAAGATTTTTCCGGTGACATTGGAGTAGAGGTATCAGGATTAGTTCTTTGGCGTTTAAGAGAAGAAGATGATGGGTTAGGGGTTTTAGCGGGTTTAGATTTGGATCGAGTATGAGGGGTCGACATTGTTGAAGAAGAAGAGAAACGTTCGGAAAGAGGAAAAGAAAAAGAAGTTGAGATTAAATAAAACAAGAGAAGAATATGAAGAGTTAGAAGTGAGATAGAAGTAGAAAGGTGGAGTGTATCTCGAAAAACGAGGAGACACACAGAGATTGAGAAGAAACAGATGGAGTAGTCAAATCAAAGTTAAAGACTTGAAGGAAAATGCATGCAACTCGGTTCAGTTCCAAAGTTCAAGAGTCCCATCAAATAATTACATATAAAATATATAATTAAGACTGAAACACGCAAACTAATTAAACCAAACACGGTAATTAATTCACAAAAATTCATCAATAAATTCCATAGATAAATCAGCATTAAATTAATCAATTAATTAAACACTCGATTATACAATTTCAGTCATAAAGATGAATTATGCAAATAATTGACACAAATAAGCTAAATAGAATGCATGCAGGGATGTAAAAATGAATTAATGAGAAATAGTGCACATACCAAGTTCACGTCTCATAAGACAAAAACGGTCTTCACCTAAAGGTTTGGTGAAAATATCTGCTCTTTGCTTATCAGTTGAGATACAAATTAACTCAATATTACCTTTTGAGACATTATCTCGCAGAAAATGGTGACGAACATCAATATGTTTAGTACGAGAATGCATAACAGGATTTTTAGAAATATTAATAGCAGAGGTATTATCACAATAAATTGGAATATTTGTATAAGAAATACCAAAATCCTGCAATGTTTGTTGCATCCACAAAATTTGAGCACAGCAACTACCAGCTGCAATGTATTCTCCTTCAGCAGTAGAAAGAGCTACAGATGTTTGCTTTTTACTGTGCCATGCAACCAAACAATCACCTAAATATTCACACGCACCACTTGTACTTTTTCTATCAACCTGTGACCCTGCATAGTCAGCATCTGAAAAACCAATTAAGTTAAAAGAAGTAGAACTAGGATAAAATATTCCAAGATCTCTAGTTCCCTTAAGATACTTAAAAATCCGTTTAACTGCATTCAGATGAGATTCTTTCGGTTGAGATTGAAAACGAGCACAAAGACAAACACTATACATAATATCAGGACGAGAAGCAGTTAAATATAATAACGAGCCGATCATACCTCGATATTTAGTAATGTCTACAGGTGTACCTTGTTCATCTTTAGTGAGCTTGACAGATGTACTCATCGGAGTAGCTTTAGCAGAAATATTTTCTAATGCAAATCTCTTAAGCAAATCATTCACATACTTACTTTGATGTATGAAAATACCTGCAGCAGATTGGTTAATTTGCAAGCCTAGAAAATATTGCAATTCACCCATTAAACTCATATCAAATTCTTTATGCATGCAGTTAGAAAACCACTCACACAAAGATTCATCAGTTGATCCAAACACAATATCATCTACATAAACCTGTACTAATAGAAAATGATGGCGTTTATGAAAAATAAAAAGAGTTGGATCGAGTGTACCACGAGTGAAGCCATTCTTTAGCAAAAACTGACTGAGACGCTCATACCAACTTCGAGGGGACTGTCTCAATCCATAAACAGACTTTTTGAGCTTGTAGACATAGTGTGGATATTTTTCATGAATGAAACCTGGAGGCTGCTTCAAATAAACTTCTTCCTTAAGATGACCATTTAAAAATGCGCTTTTAACATCCATTTGGTAAAGCTTGAATCCTTTGTGAGCTGCAAATGCCATTAGAATCCGAATAGCTTCGAGACGTGCTACAGGGGCATATGTCTCGTCGAAATCAATTCCTTCCTGTTGGTTGTATCCCTGAGCCACCAAGCGAGCTTTATTCCGAATAATGTTACCATCTTCATCCTTCTTGTTCTTGAAAACCCAACGAGTACCGATGACTTTTGCATTAGAAGGAGGAGAGACAAGTTCCCAGACTTGACAACGTTCAAAGTGGTTCAATTCTTCTTGCATGGCAACCGACCAACATTCATTTGCAACAGCTTCTTGAGCATTTTTCGGTTCAAATTCAGCAACAAAAGCACAGAATGCACATAAGTTATGAAGCCTGCTTCGCGTAGAAATCCCTTGATCTAAATCAGTAAGAAGATTATCTGGTGGATGATTCTTCACAGTCCTTGAAGATTTAGGAAGTTGAATATTACTCATCTCTTCCTCATTAGAATTGTCTGTCTGGAAATGAATCGGAGTTGTCTCATTCAAAAGAGACTGCCTCATTTCCGCTTGTGAAGATTTATTCGGAGGAGTAACAGAATCCACATTTGAAACACTATCAGGAGTCTTTGGAGAGCCAGAAGATTCATCTGAAGCTTGAGTAGATCCCAAAGAATTATCAGAAGACTGAGATGGACCTGGAGAGTCTTGACTGCTTGATTTGTCAAAATGAGATTGACTCTTTTCAGAATGAGACTGACTCATTTGGGAATGAGACGATAGATCCGCAACATCTTCTTCAATTTGAGATATCTTCAAGGCAGATTCATTAAATGTAATGTTGATAGATTCTTCAACTTTGAGCTTGATAGAATTATAAACTCTATAGGCCTTGCTTATAGTAGAATATCCCAAGAAAATTCCTTCCGTAGACTTAGCATCAAATTTTCCTCTAGTGTTCTGTGTATCTAAGATAAAATATTTTGAACCAAATACTCGAAAATAACTGATGTTAGGCGTTTTATTCTTAAGCAATTCATAAGGAGTTTTAAGAAAAATAGGACGAATAAGCACTCTATTTAATACATAACAGGAAGTGTTTACCGCTTCTGCCCAGAATTTACGCGGCAGATTACTTTCATGAAGAAAAGTACGAGCAGTTTCCTGTAGAGTTCTGTTTTTGCGTTCAACAACTCCGTTTTGTTGAGGTGTACGTGGGGCAGAGAATTCATGAGTAATGCCTCTAGATTTGCAAAAAGTCATGAAATCTTTCTCGAATTCTCCTCCATGATCACTACGAATAGTCTTAAGCTTTAAAGAATACTTAGTCTCAAGGTTAGTAATAAGATCTTTGAATTCACTAAAAGCTTCATCTTTAGTACGCAAGAATAACACCCAAGTAAAACGAGAGTAATCATCTACTATAACAAAAGCATAATTCTTACCTCCCAAACTTACATATCTTTCTGGACCAAAAAGATCTAGATTGAACAACTGCAGAGGAACAGAAGTTGATACTTTATTCTTCGCAGTAAAGGAAGTTTTCACCTATTTTCCAAGCTGGCAAGCTGAACATGGTTCTAACTTCTTGAATTTCAGCTTTGGTAAACCTCGAACTAACTCATGTGAAGATATCTTTCGAAGTAGATCCATGTGAACATGACCAAGATGCCTATACCAAAGATTATGTTGTTCTTGAATGGTAGCTAGACAGATTTCTTCTTGCTGCTCATCAAAATCTAACACAAAGATGTTTCCCTTTCTTTTGGCTACTAAAGCAAACTCGTTAGCTTTATTACCGATATAGCAAACATCTTTATCAAACTTAACACTATGACCAGCATCAGTTAACTGACTTACGCTAATAAGATTATATTTAAGACCGTCAACTAAACGAACATTGTTAATAGCAAACTTGTCGTTACCTATGGTACCTTTACCTACAATACGTACGGTAGTGGAATCTCCAAGAGTAACTAAGCCTCCCTCTTTAGCGATTAATGAGAGAAACTTTGATTTATCTCCAGTCATGTGACGAGAGCAACCGCTATCAATAATCCACTTGTTTCGAGGAACATGGACTTTAAAATAGACCTGCAAAAGATCCTTTATCTCTTAGGTACCCATGTGACTTTGGGTCCTTGAATGTTAGTATCATAAATCTTATACAAATGCCTGTCAGATTTCTTAATCCACATTTGAACAATATTAACAGATTTATGTACAGATTTAGATCTAGTTGCTGAGTTAGTATCGTGGCCCTTAATACCACATAACCGAGATGCAGAATTGGTGTGACCAGATTTGCCACAGTCTTGACATTTTTCATAAGGCATCTTGTATTTCATAGGAGTTCTTTTGTAGCCACTTTGAAAAACCTTCTTTTTGTTGCCTGATCCATACCCCAAACCTTCTTTGTCAAGAGAAGATTTCTGTTGGGCAAGTAAAGCATTCAAGGTTCCTTCTCCATGAAAACATTTGGCTAGATCAGTTTCCAGCTGGGCAACCTTTTGCTTGAGTTCAGGAACTATAGAATCAGAAGATGCATTTGCTTCAGCAGAAAAAGTTTCCTTCTTTAATGCATCAAGACATGCATCTTTCATCTCGATCTCATTTTTGAGGTAGTTGACTTCTTCTTTCAGCTTAGAGACCTTCTCAGATAGTAGCTTATTTTCTTCTACTAAGGATTCATCTTTGATGGAATCATCAACCTCATTAAGAACCTCACTCAATGCTTGTTTAAGATAAGCATTCTTTTCTTTTAACTTTTTATTTTGATCCTGCAAGGTTAGTACATCCTGAGATATATATGAATTTCTATTAACTTGAACAGTATGTACCTCATCATTGTCACTAGAGTCAGATTCAAGTCCAGCAAAGCATAGTTGAGCTAATTCATCATCTGAGTCAATTTCCACTTCAGAATCATCATCACTCCATGTGAGTAAAGCTTTCTTTTTGGCTTTGAGCTTGTAGCAGTCCTTCTTGAAGTGACCTTTCTTTCCGCACTCAAAGCATGCATCCTTGTTTTGATTATTTTTGCCTTCCTTGTTTGAACTAGGTCTAAATTCTTTCTTTGGAAATGAAGACTTCATGGGTCGTTTAGATGTATTCTTTTTGGCCAGAAATTTGTGGAACTTCTTAGTGAGAAGTGCAATCTCCTCATCAGAATCTTCAGAAGAATCACCTGCATCTGCATTAAGAGCCAGAGTTTTCTTGCGAGGAGTTTTATCTTCTTCATCATATCTGCGTAGTTGGTTCTCGAATTCTTCCAATTCACTGAACAGTGTTAGAGTATCCATAGTCGAAAGTAGTGTCGAATCCTGCAGAATTGTAACCTTTGGAGCAAATTTCTTTGGCATTGCTCTGAGGATTTTCCTATTAATCTCAGATTGAGGAATGATCCTTTCCAGAAGTGAGATGGAGTTCATTAATGTCAGAAACCTCCCTTGAGCATCTCGAACGCTTTCATCTCTTTCCAACCTGAAACCTTCATAGTCACTCATTAGCATTCTTAATTTTACTTCACGTACCTTAGACGTGCCTTCGTGGCTGACTTTGATCGTATCCCAAATCTGCTTGGCAGTAGTACATGCTGAAACTTTTCTTAATTCTGTAGCTACCATGCCATTGAGAAGTGAGTTCATCGCTTTAGCATTGGAGTTCATTGCATTCACTTCTTCAGGAGAAAGATCCTTGAGAGATTTTGGCTTCCCTTCTTTCACGGAAATTGTAAAACCATTTTCTACAGCATCCCATTCGAATGCATCACGCTGGAGAAAGATCTTCATACGAAACTTCCAATCATTGTAGTTTTCAGCACCATGAAGCAGTGGTGGATAATTGTTTGAATACCTATCTGGTTGAGCCATGGATCGCTAGCAAAATAAACACTAAAAAGAGAATTAAATGCACCTGCTCTGATACCAAATGAAATTCGTAGGCTCAACAGAATTAGTTAAAGTGCAACTGTTCACAAATGAGACAGTCTCTTTTATCTTAGCAAATGAGACAGACTGTAACTGAATGAGACAGATACTATATATTCAGCAGAATGTAAGTTGCAGAAATATAAACATGCAATGCTGGAAATATGTTAATGCAAGAACACCAAATCTTTTCACTTGGTTCGGCCCCTATACCTAGTCTATGGCCTACATCCAAGTCCCCATGCCAACTAGCATAGAGAATGTATTATATCCACTTAAATAAAGTACTTACAAACTTTTCTTGATTACAATCTTGGCCCTGAATGAAAGAACCCTTTCCCTAGCACACAGCTACCTAGCACACAGCTACTTGGCCTTGATCTTGTAATCAATATTCCCACAACCCGGGACAAGTGATACAATACACCTTTCTTTCAAATACAAAGATAATAATGTGAAAGATTACAACTCGACTATAAACTCTTAATTAACTGGATAATCAATGAATGTAATTAAGAGGATGTTTTT
Organism: Apium graveolens; assembly: GCF_009905375.1. NCBI lineage: Eukaryota > Viridiplantae > Streptophyta > Magnoliopsida > Apiales > Apiaceae > Apium > Apium graveolens. The sequence continues at coordinate 38,005 of NW_027417214.1, read as the reverse complement.
CTCAGAAAGATATAAGATGGAAAGTGCAGAGAGTTGTATGTTTCTGAAAAACATCAAGTCGGTTTATATAGAAAATATGTAACGGATATAATGTATTTCAAACTCTTTTAAAGATAATAAAAGATAAGATTAGGTTTGAAATATTTGAATGTATAAAACAAGTAATCCGTTAGTATTGTTTCTTGAAAGAGATAAACCTGAGAGAGATAAGGAATTTGAAATATGTTAGTTTTATCTAAGATAGAGTTTGTTTTGAAAAGATAAGTCAAAGGTTATCCCGTTAACTAAGTTAACATTAAACAAAACTCTAATACTTATCTAACTAACTAACAATCTGATTTGCTGTAGACTTCTTCAATGCATCATCAGAAATCACGGATTAACAGTACGTTAGCAAGAACTCAGTTTACAATTCCATAAAATAAAACATTGGTCTAATATATATATATCGATATATTATAGTATAGAAACGTTAGAAAACAATTAGTTAAAGTATATATGTATATTCACCGGGGAAAGGTGGGAGGTGGGCAGGTATAGTGCCATCCGACAAAAGGGTAATATTGGTGACACAATGCACAATCCCACTAAACCTAAGAGTACTATTCAGTAAAGGATTAAATTGAGCTTCAACAGAGGAAGGAGCCGCCATGAAAGCGGAGATCACAACCAAGAGGCTGAGGAAGAAAGAGCTGTTAAAGGAGGCCATTGATGAGGTTCCAACCGGGAAATGAGGAAAACTAGTTGATGATAAAGGGATTTTTATATATGTTGTTTTGACGGGAATTTGAGCAACGTTGTCCAGGTCAATGTATGATCATTGTCATTTTATCATTACAAACTCTTTGAAAACTCACATCGTCATTTTATCAATGACTGGGAGAGGCTTAAAAACTTTAAAACCATCTTTATTAGAAGGGGTGATCGGTTGCACATTCTGATCACATTTTAGGACATTTGGACAAATTGCCTTTTTTAATATAGATAATGGGCCATAACTGATTGTTGGCATACGCTTTGATGTATATTATATTTTATATTGTATCGATCCATGACATGATTTTTTTTTAATTTCAAACACCAAATTATTTAAAAATATAATAATTTAAAATATATATTTAATTGTTTTGATTAAAATATGTTTGAAAATCAGTATTTTAATACCTATTTTTAATAGTTCTAATTAAATTACAAATCAATTATAATCAAAACAAATATTTCTAGACTTTTTTAAAAGAAAATTTGTTCCAGTTCAAATGTATATATTTAATAAAAACTATTTTTTTACACAAAATGACCAGAAATTCAGCATAATAAGGTTTTGGTGGGATAAAGTTTGCTACTCGATTAGTTCTTGGGTGTATGTTATCTGTCTAATATATCTCATAATATTTATAATATATTAATTTAATTGATATAAACAATTGAAGTACAGATGTTGTAGAAAAACATATATAACTGTTTCAATTAAAATGCATTCTTCAATAACAAAAGTAAATATTACCAAAATATTACTAAAATTTAAAATAAATACTTATCCTAATATTTTTTTACACAAATCTTTCACAACAATCAAAAGAGTGAGGAATGAAAAATGGTACCAATTATTAAGGCTATTAAGGCATTCGGGATATGTCCCACTGTGTAATATATCTTGCATAGTTTTTTGATAAACAAAAATCGGTTTTGATTAATATTTACATAATACAGTCCAAATAAACCCCAAATACTTATATAATTAGATATAAAACAAATAATATACTAAAATTAATTAGATAATTTGATTCTTGAAAATAAAAACAAACTCAAAAACATCCTAAGTCATCCAAATGTAGGAACATCTCTAAAAACAACATCATAATTTATCATATATCACATAAAAATCATTGTCAATCTATGTAGCTCTATATGCGGCATACCAGCTATACATATGACCAAGACGCCCTAGCTATTTACATAGGGCATACTGCTACAGACATGCCAAAAGTGTAAACATGTTTGATTATGCAAAATGAGCTCTTATAATAATCCCATCGTCCCCAATTTTCAGATCAAAAAATATTAATAAACTTGTTCTCAACACATCTAGCACCAAATAAACCCAATTATAACTATAAAAAACATACCAAAATACCAAAATGAGGGACAAAACACATATTTCAAGAAAATAGACACTCAAACACCCTAAAGAGGAGAAGTAATTTTCACAAATATTTTTTAAAAATTCAAGTTGCAAAAATGGTTAGAAAATGTTTTCAAAATTGCAGAACGTATTTTTGTAAATATTTTTAAAAAATTATAAGAACTTTTATAAAATATATCTAAAACTTGAATATTTATGAAAAAAACTCCTATAAAATATTAATGGATATAAAGATACACACACGCATAGATTATACCTCCCATCAAACTTAAAAAAAATCGGTAAATGAATTGTCTTGCTATTTGTGGTATATACGGCATCCCCGCTAGCTATTTCTGGAATGGCATCCCCGCTAGCTATTTCTGGAATGGCATCCCCACGAGCACCCACCACTACTGGACTAGTGACAAAATATCCTTTTGTTATAACTGATCGAATGATTGCTACTTAACATACAAGTATTTTTGTTAACACACGCACTATTAATTTTTTTCTCTGACTTTAGTAGATGGCATTTAGAACGGTGAGGAAGGACCCTATTTATTGTAGGAGTGTATATCTCTAATTAACTTTCCTTTCCCTCCAACAATGTAACTTAAATATTTATGTTTACATTTCTAACCTTTGTATTTACAACTTTTGTTATGTCAATACACGCGCACATTATCAGAAATCGAACCAGTGAGTTCGCTCGGAGAATTTAGAACTGTTAAATAACAAAGCAGCAGATCAACGTACGGAATGCAGATTAAGAGGCACAGACAAACCATGGCACACAACCTAGCTTGTTTATAAATTATCTAAAGGGATCAATTATTACAAAGAGGAGGTTACATATATAGATATCTCCCGGCCCATCAGAATATCACACACTTCATTCTGTGGTGATCTCTCCTTAACACAAAGCTTGGCGAAATTTAACACACTGATTGAAATAGTAAAGTACATTTGTTTTGATTCAATGCTACATGCACCCGTCAATATTTTGTGTATTTAAGACATCAACTGGGTGATGTATTTTGAATACATCTTAGATGGATAAATTCAACTGGAAATTTGAAAGGAGAGTCATGACGTTGGTGATAACACCAGGGACGGAGTCAATTACGACTTGAGTTACGACAGCTACAAGTTTTCCGGTGGAGGGGAGGGTGGCGTTGCAGTTAGCCAGAGGGGTGTTAACAATTACTTTACATGAATTGCTAGGGCCCAACAAGAGAGGTAAAATGTTCGTTAAAAGGCTTTCTATTGGTCGTAAAGCAAAGTTAAAAGTCCCTACTGCATTTGTTGTCGTATTTGCCAAACTTGTGTTTCCGCAGCGCAGTTCCACCATGGCATCTGCATGTACAAGTACGTTAACAAAAATATACATAGATATTAATTATGTGTTAGAATACTAATATAAGATCCTGAAAAGGGTTTTCCTCTACTCTAACATCTTTAAGTTTTAGAGTGACTAGTTCTTTAACGATATCTGATAACTCATTTTACAATTTTCGAACAAAATTAGTACTCTATATATGTATGAAATCATTTTTGAACTAGCATATGCATGTATATACTCACTAGAGAAAGGTGTGCTGGTGCCATTGAGGGAACTGAAATTGACTGCACAGGCCAGAGTTCCGTTGGTTGAGATGAAACTAGGAACAAGGATTTGAGCTTCAACAGAGGAAGGAGCCGCCATGAATGCGGAAATCACAACCAAGAGGCTGAGGAAGACAGAGCTGTTAAAGGAGGCCATTGATTAGGTTCCAACTTGAAACTGAGGAAAAACTAGTTTATGGCAAAAGGTGTTTATATGTTGTTTCAATGGAAATTTGAGTATTGCAAGCAAGCTTATTTATACTACTCGATCAGGGCATGGATATGCTGGCGTTTCAGTAGTGGTTCAAGATTTGGAGTACATATACAAGAATATTCTGTTTTACTGGTATGACCACTTAATTTGGCTAGTGCATATGAGCCATTTCAAGAAGGGAAGATTAAATTTTGTAATGAGTAGTTACTAACTCTCTTTGTTGTTCTACATTTGTTATGGCCACTTGCTAATTATGCATATGACCGATGAGTGATGACTGTATATCATACTAACACTGCAACTCTGCAAGTAGTTGAATGCATGCAAGTTGATGAACAGAATATTAAGATTTTTGAACATTATACATGGTCACACATGGATATTGCTAATACACACTCCACTCAATTCTCCTTTGTATGCTATTGGGAATTTGACTATACATATTTATAAAGTTCTCCACCCACACACAATTTCACGATGTTTTTTACTTTTTAAGTTGGTGTGTGATTGTAAAAAAAATTTAAAAATTATTAAAAAAGACAGATTTTGCACTTGATAAATTTTCGTTTTTATGTAAAATCATGGCTGCGTTCTTCATGACCCTAATGGCTATAAACCCCATAAGGTAGCTTATATGTTTTAGGGTGTGTTTGGTATTGTGTTACAGACAGCAACATCAGCTTTTCACCGAAAAACAGTTAAAAAATTGTTTGGTAAAATTTAAAAGTTATTTTTCAGAAAAATGTTTTTGACTTAAAAGCTGCTGTTAGGGAAAACAAGTCTCCCTGTTGGATATATTTGAGATGTCATGTCTAATATGTTTCATGTTTAGTTTTCAGATCTTAACCAACAGGAAATATCCGTTCTTACTGAAATCAGGACTTACTGGAAGTCAGGACTTAAGGATACCAAGACTTAGATTATCAGAAGATAATATCAGAAGATGGATATCAGAACTTAAGTAGTGGAGGACTAACAGTTAAGCAAGGAAGCTGATTTACAGGAAAGAAGATCGAAACTAATACGGAATAAGATATGCATGGAAAGAGTTCGAGGACTAGAAGAATTATATAAGATATCTGGTTGATATATTTTAGGAGACAAAATTATATTCCATATCAATTAGAAGTTATCTTGTAACTGTGTGTCTATATAAACACAAACATAGGTTTACTCTATAAGAGTTACGATCATCGAGAAGATCATATATTGTAACCTAGCAGCTCTCGTGATATTTGTTCATCACTGAGAGAGAACAGTTCCATTGTAACAGAGTTTGTTATATCGAATACATCTGTTTTCTGTTACTTGTGCTTTAAATCGATTTGATTGTATTCTACATTGTATTCAACCCCCTTTCTACAGTGTTGTGTGACCTAACACCCCCCATACTTTTAGAAAAACCTGCTTTCAGCTATTGCGGGAAGCAGATGCTGATTTTATCATCAAACCTTACCAAAAGCATCATTATTTTTAATTTTTTGCATCAAAACATATACGTATCAAAAAAATACCAAACAGTCATCTGATTTTACAACACTTTTTTTGGCAGTACTTTTTTTAACAGCACATCAATTTTTAACAGCAATCCCAAACAGAGACTTAATATAGAGATATAAAATAGAGTAATTCTAGAGTTTGAAACTGACATAAAAAATTTGGTGCAGAAGCACAATGTCGTAAAAGGGATTAGCTTGCCATGACTCTGCTCCTCACTGCTTTGGTACCTTGGTTTCATCAGCATTCCCAGCCTGATCACACTATTGATCAATGATCATATTGTCCCTTCAAGTTTATTTTTCAGCTGGTTCCGTCCATGTTCAGTCCAACATTCCTTTGATACTGGTTGCACAACAAGAAAAAAATGTCATTTCTTACCAAATAATTTATACCATAATATTTCCTACCCTTTTTTCCTACAAATTTTCAAGTCAAAGGCTCATTTTTTTTATCATTTTCACAAGTGGTAGGAAATACCTTTCATTTTCTACTATTGATGGTAGTTAATGGGTGAAGATCGACCCACATTATCACATCTTTTGGCAACACATTTGAAACAAATAAAACACGCTGTTTTATGCACACCATTTCGTAGCGCGTCACTACAGTCGATTTTATGAGCAACATTTCTTTCCATTGTGAGCAACATTTTCTACCGCTGGCTACGTAGGCCTCATTTTTTCCGTGTAGGAAATGGACGGTAGGAAATGAACTTGTTTACTTAGCACCACAAATTATGTATTGAATTAAGATTGGCCGGTCTCTCTAACCTATTTGTGAGAAATGTGTTGCCTAGAAAAGTTATCTTTTCTACAACTTTACTTATTATAATGTACTTTTGAACATTCGGGAGGTCAATACACATATACGGTAACACTTAATTTAGTGATGTCCATATACTAATTTAATTTAATTATCATATTTCAGGGAGTCCGGTGCCATTAGAATAATTTTAAAAGTCCGACGTTAAAAGTTTTGTGGAAAGATATATTTGTAATTATAATATTTTTGTGCTTGTATATGATATATATAGTTAACTTACACTTTATAACGGATGATTGAATGGTATGTTGTTTATCCTTGTTTTGTATTTTGTTTTTGTAATGGATTGTTTTTTTTTAATTTGATACATTATTTTAGAATGAAAGCCTTACCCTCATTCCGAAAATGAAGAGGCTCTTTTCCAAACACCCCCGACTTGTGTGTGCGTGTTAAAAATATAAAAAAGTGAAAAGAACAATATAATATATACACAAGAATTAATACTCACATCAAACAAAAAAAAATCTAATGACTCAAATTGAAAAAAGTCGAATTAAACCTTAGCCCATGATATAATTCATATGGACTTACCTAATTATTTGTTTTCTTGTTTTCTTGTTTTCTCGTCGCCCTCAAGTTGCACAATCAGGCAAGAAGTTTGAAATTCACTTTAAAATGGTTAATGATGAACAAATACATAAAAATAACAGCTCGAAAGAAAGTTTGTTACTCTAAATGATGAACAAGATACATTTTCCTAGTGTCAAAGTTGCTTCTGAATGAAACTGTATAAGGGAGAAGAACATAACGAATTTTGTTCCAAACTTGATCTGGATCCAATGTTTAAGGAAGGCGATGATATGGTGAATCCTCTGTACCCATCCTTTCTCACTCTAATTTTTATCATGTAATGATGTATCATGACCAATCCTCTTGAAATACTGTGCCAATTATACGTTCTTCTTTTTAGGGAGTAAAGGGTGGTTTTCTTCATTGTTTTCTTCATCTCCAATTATGGCTTTGTTTGGTATTGTTGTTAAAAAGTGTTGTAGCTGTGAGAAAAAAGTGTTGTTAGAAAAAGTGCTGTTTCAAAAAGTTGCCGAGTGTTTGGTGAATTTTATAACAAATCTGCTGTTGAACGAAAAGCAGATGTATATGTGTTTAGTAAATAAAAGTGATGTTTAGCAATGTGAGACATGTTAAGATAAATTAACTAGTTTTGGTCATCAATTATATTTAACTATTGAGCTTTGTCGCTAACAAAATCAAAAACAAAAAAATGAACACTTTAATAAAATTAATGTTATTCAGTTTGATGAAGTAAATTACAATAAAAAAATCTAATAAACTACGCCATCATCAAATTGGAAGCAATTTGATTTCGAAGTAAGTCTATACCACTTGTTCTATTGTTTGTTTGACTTTGGTCCACTGATGTTGGCATGATCCGAAAAAATATCTCTTGGCACAAAATCTGGATTTGCATCAATCCCATTAAAAAATATATCTCCACCGGAATTTAGTCTAATGTAATTATGCAGTGCCATTGTTGCGACAACGATATTTTTTGAGCACCAAACCAGTAAGAAGGCATATTTGATAAAATCTTCCACCGTTTTTTCCAAACTCCAAAAGTTCTTTTGATGCAACTTCTAAGTGATGAATGTGCTTTATTAAATAAGTCTTTATATCCTTGTGTTGGTTGATCATGCTGAAATTCAGGAAGATGATATCTAACTGCTTTATATAGGCCAAAATTCGTACCCATAGAGACTCTTTTTGGTTAACTTAAGATTATGCACCTATGCAAAAATGGTATGTCTATTGCTCAATGCTAAGACAATAACAAGTTGAGATATTTATAACTAAGATTAAACTAACATGCAATTAACTAAGAATAAAAGTGATTGAATTAGCTATATGAGACAAACACGGGATTCTAACTTCATTAAATACTTCATTCAAAGTCATTATTCTTAACCTTAGCATGCAATGGTGATGACAACTAATCAGATGACACGAAACTAGTAAACTCCAACTTTCATTGTACGAATACCCTACTACCAGACATCCACAAAAGAGATAGAAGCTGAATAGACACCAATTATGTTGAGACCCTATATGTTTATAGAATTTGACAACATAAAGGTTTAATGAACAAGTTAGCTATCGTGATTATATAGGGCAAGTAAGATGGTTAAAATTACCTACGAATCATGCATAACAAATACATGAACCTATGCTAGCATGACAAGTTCTAAATCTCTATATTCATTGTCGCTTCAGTAGAGATTAACACGCTATCTTATATATTAGCTACGCACATAACACGAATATGCACAACCAATACTAGGATATCGATCAATCACCACACACCAAGATATTGAAAAAATTAACTACAAAAATCCATAAGTAAATCCGTCATGACAACGATTTGTTCATCACCAAACTCATCGTTAGCATGGGTTCCAATGAAAGCATGATAAATAAACTAAGATAAACTAGGTATGAAATATCTGAATAATAATAAAGTACGTTAACAAGGGTATTAGGTTCAACAACAAAGAAAACGAGCATCTATGATTATAACTTAAACAAAGAGTCACAAGTAAAAACAAGATCTTCTTCTCCTTCTTCGAATTATGCTAATAGGTCTTTTTGTTTCTATCCCCCTCCTTTTCGATCTATAAAAAATGTCTTTTTATTTATATATATAGGCTTCTAGACGACCTGGGCTTTCAAACGCTCAAAATTCAAGTAGAAACAGGATTCTGAGAAAACGACCTAGCGCGGCCCCCCCAAATCCAGCGCGGCCGCTCCCAAGTGTAGCGCGGCCGCCCTGAGCTTCTGGAAAAATTGGTTTTTCTGCTTCTTGACCTTCTCATGCCGGTTTCTTTCGCGCAATCGACCGATGCTCCATCCTAACACCCTTCTAGGCATAAATCATGCAATATCCAGTCCTTCTTTCGATTATGCCCTGAAATGCAAAACACTACAAAAACACATCAAAAACATAAAAAACTTGAGTACAAAACACCAATTCGAGCCTTTACGAATCATTCTAAGTGGATATAAATGCCACTTATCACACCCCCAAATTTGAATCGATGTTTGTCCTCAAGCATAACAGACTCAAAAATAAGAAATAAAAATGCATGAATGCAACTAACATGAATGCAATGATCCCCTCAGAATAACTAAACCAATCAATAAACAACATCTCAATGAATGCAATTATTCGGACAAAGTTCAATCAAATTCCATAAATCAACTGACAAGCCAGGAACGTGCGTGTGTGCAGTTGCTTAACATATATACTCTTGATACTAGATCAATAATAATAACTCACCACTCGCCAAGACCATCACAAGGTTATAAACAGAATAAATGATAAACACAAAATGACTGACAACACTTCATTTTTATCAAAGTTATATACTGATTCATGCTTTTATTGATAACACATAAAAAACACAAACATGCTTATTTGATTGTGCAATGAGTGACTTCCACAATAGACTTATGTAATAATACCCATGTAGCGAGTGTTGGGTTAGCGGATCCCAGATTATAAGAGCCTTAGGTCACTAGGCACCAAGTCCCCTAGAACTTAATAACTCGAGTATTAAAGAGTTCCTTCGTGATCAATTATGCATAACACATTTTTTTTTTTTACTTTTTCCTTTTCTTTTTCTCATTTTTCTGAACAAGTGCGTTTCGATCCATCTCGCTCAACCCTAAACTACTCATATAAATATGAGCCGGCTACTAGTCATTTGACACCTAGCCACAACTAGCATTGATATCCAATATTTTTCTCCAATTTTAAAAATCCATGTTATTTCGTCACTAAGAGAATAACATAAATTCTAGACATAAACAAGTGATTAAACCTCGACAAACAAACAAGTCATGATCATGATCTAGCATTCAAGCAACTTACAAGACTTAGTGAAAATTTTCTTGCTTCTAACATGCAAATCAACTCGCTAGGACTTAACATTCCTCTATACGACATCACTACACTCGATTAATATCACAAATTAATCGGAAAATCAACCTAATAGATCATGATATAATGCCAATGCAACTATATGTAGCATACTAACATGATAACAAATACACAAAACAAAAACAAGAACTACATGATAAATATGCAAACTATATGAACTAAACTATCATGAATATGCATCTATATGGACTCACACACAAATATTCCTTAACTATCACCCCCAAACTTAAAAATTTTACTGTCATCGGTGAAGGTAATAGAAAGGAATCAAGGCATACCTACTCGGAAGAAGAATCATCATCACCCTCTACGGGTGGAGTGTCAGGAGGTGGGTACACAAAATCCTCTCCAAAAACTGGCCACTGTATATCAACCCCTGTGGCTCGAAAAGCTGTACCCAATGCCTGAGTAAGATCCTGCATAAACCTTCTATGTGACTCATACGTCGCATGCATCCACCTCGTCAAATGCCTATACTGCGCCGAGCCTAAACTAGCACTATCCTCTGCCTCCTGCTGCTGCTGCTACGAAGAACTATCCCCACCAATCTGATGTCTATACGCTGCTCTGCTAGCCCGAGTCGAACCACCAGCATACATCTGATCGGCTGGCTGGCCACCCGGCAAATGATCATAGGTGTACCCAAGTCCCTTCTCGTCAGCCTTCCCACCATACCACTCATGCATGCTCAAGATCGTAGAACTGTCGATGGGGGCACTCAATAACTGAAGTTGCTCTTATGCGGGCCAATAAACACCCATCACAACACAAAGCTTGGTCACAATCGAGGCATAAGGGATAGACCCCGTAGTGCTTCCACACAAAAACCGCAAGATACCCTGATGAATAACAGAACCGAGATCCACATAATCTCCCTACAAAATCCCCCACAACAACTTTGCACGATCCAAAGTCACATCATGCACATGAGAAGAAGGCATGATATTCGCACAAATAAAAGCATTCCAAGCACGAACAAACTTGTTCATGCATGACGCGGGGAAATTGAGATACTCATTCGATCCCCTCTTGAACTTCCATTGTATCTTCGGGACACACAACGTTGCCACAGTCAAATCCAAATCAAAGTCCTCCCCTGTCTTATTAACCCACTCCTCCTGAGTTGGCTTCCTCACAAGTTGGTTGATAACCCTGCGAATAGCCTCCGGGTTGTAGTCCACGGTCAACCCACGCACCACCAAATACCCATTCTTCTCAGCTTTTGCGTTCGCATAAAACTCGCATACAACACTCATAGGCACAGCCGTGGGTGCCTCACAAATGAAACCCATCCCATCTCTAAGATCATCTCGAGAAGCTTACCATCCTTACCCGAAGGTAGAAAACCCCTCTCCTTCGCTATCTGCTTAGACAACAATCTTGTGTACTCCGCTTCAGCCTCTAGAGTAACAAATCGAGGCCTCGTACCCCCAACACTCGAAGTATCGGTAGAGGCGGGGTTATTGCTGCTGCTGTCTTGATGTTGGGCTCTCTTTTGTGCCATTGGATTAGATTAAGTGATATAAGAGAGGTGTGTAGAGAGATTTAGGGTTTGAGAATAAAAGTATAGTGAGGATGGATGTATGGAGGTGTATGTATATATAGATAATTAGAATTAGGTTTAGAATAGAAGTGGGATATGATTGTGGGTTTAGTGGGAGTAGTGGGAATATGGGAAAATAGGGTGTAAAAATCGGGGGTTAAGAAGGGGTATAACTGTTGTGAGTTTTTTTTTTTGATTTTCAGATTTTTCTTCTTTTTTTTCCTGGGGCGCAGCGCCGCCGCCTCACTTGGGAGCGCGGGCCCGCCGTGTTTCTGTTTTTTTAGTGCGGCCGCCCCGCTTCCTAGCGCAGGCGCGCCGTGCTCCTGGAAAAAATCCCCTGTTTTTCTATTTGTTTTTAAATTTTCTTCTGATTTTTCTTCCTTCTATCTTCTTTTCTCAACTACTAATGTACAACAAGCTTGGGTTGCCTCCCAATAAGCGCTTGGTTTACGTCGCTAGCTTGACGTGAATTCCGAGATAAAGTTGACAATAAAATGACATTAACCACCTGACGAGTTGCTGTATCTCCATAGTAATGCTTCAAATGCTGTCTATTCACCTTGAATGCCTGGCTTTGATCATTCTCAAAAATCTCAACCGCTCCATGTGGAAACACAGTTTTGACAACAAACGACCCTGACCATCTCGACTTCAATTTTCCAGGAAAAGACGGAGACGAGAGTTGAACAAAAGAACTTGTTGCCCCGAAACAAATGATTTGAGCACTAGACCCCTATCGTGCCACCTCTTGACTTTCTCATTATACATTTTGTTGTTCTCATACACTTAAAGTCAGAACTCGTCGAGTTCATTCAATTGAAACATCCTTTTCTTACTCGCTGCAGTCATATCAAGGTTTAGTTTCGTCAAATCCCAATATGCTTTGTGCTCTAGCTCCACAGGCAAATGACATCCTTTACCATAAACCAATTAAAACGGTGGCATGCCTCGCGGAGTCCTGAATGTTATTCGATATGCCCAAACAGCTTCATCCAGCTTCCAAGACCAATCCTTTCTCGATGAACATATAACTTTCTCTAGAATACGCTTGATCTCTCTATTAGATACCTCAGCTTGACCATTATTCTGAGGATGGTAGGCTGTAGCAATGCGATGATTCACATTATATCTCAGCATCATAGCAGTGAACTTGCGATTGCAGAAATACGATTCCTCGTCACTGATTATGACTCTTGGAGTTCCGAATCTTGTGAATATCTGCTTTTGAAGAAAATTGAGCACTACCTTCGCATCATATATCGACAAAGCTTTAACTTCCACCCATTCGAGACATAATCTACTGCCAACAAGATATACTAATTATTGCACGATGAGACAAACGGTCCCATGAAGTCAATTCTCCAAACATCGAAGACCTCAATCTCGAGAAGCACATTAAGAGGCATCTCATCCCTCTTGGACATGTTACCAACATGCTGGCAATAATCACACTTTAAAACAAATCGATGCGCATCCTTAAACAATGTAGGCTAGAAGAATCCTCCTTGAATGATACGAGCTACTGTCTTTTCTCCACCATAGTGGCCTCCATAAACAGTTGAATGGAAGTCTCGCAAGATCCCCTCAGTCTTGCTATACGGAATACATCTCCTGATAATTTGGTCAGCTCCTTGCTAAAATAAGAATGGCTCATCCCACATGTACCACTTCACTTCATGAAGAAACTTCTTCCTTTGAGCATAAGTCAAGTCCGGGGGCATAATGTTGCTCACAAGGTAGTTTATAATGTCTGCGAACCACGGTTCTTCTTCTTGCACCCCAAATAGCTGCTCATCAGGAAAAGATTCATTTATCAATGTCTTATCCTGTGAAGCTGTACTTGGATCTTCTAAACGGGAGAGATGACCAACAACTTGATTCTTAGTACCTTTTATATCCTTGATCTCCAACTAAAACTCCTGAAGTAGAAGAACTTATCTAATCAATCTAGGTTTCGAGTCCTTCTTCGAGACGAGATAGCGAATCGCAGCGTGATCAGTGAAAACTGTCCCCTTATCCCAAGCAAATAAGATCAAAACTTCTCAAAACCGTAGACAATGGCTAAGAGTTCCTTCTCAGTAGTAGTGTATTTCAATTGAGCACCATTGAGGGTCTTACTAACATAATAGACCATATAAAATATATTATTCTTCCTTTGCCCAAGAACCGCTGCAACTGCATAGTCACTCGCATCGCACATCATTTCAAAAGGCTTATTCAAATCAGGTGCAATTATGACATGTGCCGTGATCAAACTCTTCTTTAAGCTTTCAAAAGCAGCTGGACACTCATCATCAAACTTGAAAGGGACATCTTTATCTAAAAGATTACACAACGAATTCGAGATTTTAGAGAAGTCCTTGATGAAACGCTAATAGAAACCCGCATGACCAAGAAAGCTGCGGATCCCCTTAACTGAAATTGGCGGAGGAAGATTTTAAATGACCCTCACCTTGGCTTTGTCCACCTCAAGACCCTTGATAGAAACTTTGTACCCAAGAATGATGCCCTGTTGTACCATAAAGTGACATTTCTCCCAATTGAGAACCAGATTGGTCTCAACACACCATTTCAGCACTAAACCAAGATTTTACAAGCATTCATCATAAGAAGTTCCGAAGACAGAGAAGTCATCCATGAACACTTCAACATTATTCCCAATCATATCAGAGAAGATAGCCATCATGCATCTCTGAAATATGGCTGGTACACCACATAACCCAAAAGAAATTCTTCGGAAGGCAAACGTACCAAATGGACAAGTGAAGGCCATCTTTTCATGATCTTCTGGAGCGATGCAAATCTGATTATAACCCAAATATCCATCCGGAAGACAGCAGTACTCATGCCCAGCCAACCTGTCAAGCATTTGATCAATAAAAGGAAGAGGGAAGTGATCTTTCCTCGTGGCTTTGTTCAACTTTATGTAATCCATGCAAACTCTCCACCCCGTGACTGTTCGAGTAGGATTGAGCTCATTCTTTTCATTAGCAACCACGGTGATGCCTCCTTTCTTCGACACACACTGAACTGGGCTTACCCAAGAACTTGTAGAAATATGATAGATGATCCCTGCATCTAGCCACTTGATAATTTCCTTCTTCACAACCTACTTCATGATCAGATTTAGCCTTCTATGTTGCTTAATAGTCGGCTTTCTTCCTTCCTCTAGTAGAATTTTGTGCATACAATAAGAAGGGATGATTCCCTTGATATATGCTATAGTTCATCCAATTACCGATTTGAACTCTCTTAGAATTCTCAAGGGCTTTTCCTCATCATTACCTAAAAGGTCAGATGCAATAATAACAGGAAAAGTAGACCCATCACCTAAAAATGCTGTTAGGTATGAATACAACACGGGGTGGGGGGGGTGAATGTGTTTTGGCTTAATTGTTTGATTTTCGATCGACTTAGGCTTTAGCAGTTGGTAGTTGTTAATGATTTAGTAGAATGGATGTTAAACATAAATAGCTGTGTAAATATGTAAAACAAAGATCTTCAAAACTCACTTAATTTTATATTAAAAATCAAGCAGTGTTTTGCTACGAAATCTCTAAGTTCTTGATTTAGAACTTAGCTTCTTTCTTGAGAGAGAACATACACATTTTCTATTCTGATTGTTCTACTTAACTAGAGGACCAGTGTTAACTTTATAACTCAGTTAACTGCTCGTTTACACAGTGGATAATAAACATGCTATTAGCTTTTCTAAACTGTCACTTGTCATTTCTATTTATAGAAAAGCAAATCTTCCAATTCTGGCTTAGCATATCTTTAGCATCCCGTGATTACTTTAATCTCCTCTGTCAGTTAATCTTTGCCATTGATCTTGCACATCTCTCAAGCTGCTTTTTGTAGACTTGTCAATCCAGCTGTGTGAATTTTTTGTTGATTTGCAACCTTGGATATTGAACTGTTCTGTAATTCTGTACTTAGAGAAATTTCTTCACTTCGAGATCTCCAATTAAGCTGTAGAGAACTCGAAATCTCGATAGGCATGTTGGCTTGTCGATATCTCTGAAACTTCATTATTAACTTGACTTATCGACAACTCTGAGTTCTCTAGTAAATTTTAGTTTATCGATAACTCAGAGTTCTCTAATGGACTTTGGCTTATCGATAACTCAGAGTTCTCTAATGAATGTATACTTGTCGATATCTCTGAGTTCTCGAATGGGTATCTGACTTATCGATATCTCCAATAGCAATTCCTGAGTTCTCTACACCCGGTGGATGTTGCTTATCCGTCGGGTAGACATTGCTCATCCGTCGAGTAGATATTGCTCATCCGTCGGGTAGATGTTATTCATCCGTCGGTACTCTCTGGAGCTTAAATGACTTCTCGATAAGTCATTATGGAGTTCTCGAATGATTTCTCTATAACACTAATTCTGTGACTTGTAGAGATCTTGACTTAGAATGTTTTACACCAAACAGACTTATTGAACTCCAAGCTTCTTCATAATTCTTCTGAGGCATGTGAAAGAGATATGTCCTAAGTCCAATCATGTATGAGCATTTAGGAATAACTTTTATGTAATCTGTTTTGATTTCATTGATATTAATGAAAGGCTTGTTTTGTTTTTATTGCGAGCTCTATCTATTTAAATATTTAAATAAGATATACCACAGTTTAGAGTAAAGCTTTTTATGGATTGTGATGAGATCATAATAATGAGACCTAAAAGATGATAACTCTAAACTTAAATAGTTCCTGGTCGTAGGATTACTAACTGGTAATTAATAATCCGCAAAGATCGGTACATACTATGCTTGCTTCATTATGAAGGATGTCTGTTCTCATAGACATTTGTGTGGTGACACTATAGCTAGTATGTAGGTGCTTATTATAGAATAAGTTCACTGAACATGACTCACACAGCTGAACAACTGATGGAGTTCACTCACGTGTCAGCAGTTGTTCACATAGTGATAGTTGTACAAGTATCCTTAGACTTGAGGTCATCATAGTCATCTTGTATACACTGAACTATGCTTTGGTTTAGTTCTTAGTCTCAAGGGATAATTATAAGGGATCTACTGGGTATAGAAATTTGTACATGAAGATAGTGTATGATCAATAAAGGATCTACCCTTTCCAGTGTAGGAAGAGAATGTTAAATGCTGATCCACTTATGTTAGTTCAGGAATCTCTGGCCAGAGTGAATGAAATTAGAAAGGATTTTCTAATTTACATTAAATAGAACTAAGCATAGTGAATGGGAAAACAAGTGATTAAATAAGATAGGCTTGACACAAGTTCCATGCCTTGTCTTTAATCGTGACATTGCAGGGTAGAAGGGATTAATTGTACGGTAACTACTCACTGAATAGGTTCTTGGTATTCTAAGCAGTGAATTCGTATTATCCGGATAGTCACGATATGCTGAGAAGTATCCCTCACGATGTAGAATAAATATGATTAATTAATTAATAATATTTAATAAATTAGAGAATTTATATAAATAATGATAAAATAGTTTTATTATTATTTATTTCTATTACCGGATTAATATTGAACCTACAGGGTCACACCATTAAAAAATGATTTAATGGTGGAGGAATTAATTAATAATGGCTGATAATTATTTATTTATGAAATAAATAATTAAGTGGCAAATTCAATAATTGATTAAATGAGATTTAATTGATTATAAATTAATTAAGAAAAGGTTCTTAATATTATTAATTAAGAATTTAATTTTTGGAAATTAAATCAAGTGAGAGAATTATTTCTAAAGAGTTTAGAAAAAGGATTAATAATTAAAAGGTGTTTTAATTATTAGTGAGAATAATAAAGGGTTAATAATAATAATATTTTATGGGAAAATTTTCAGCTGAAAGTTTTGCCTATAAATATACTATTATAAACCCTATTTTTGCCTCAACCAAAAAGATTTACAAAACCCTAATTCTCTCAATCTCCTCCTCATTCATTACATCATTTTCTTGGTGGATACCGGTGGAGTGCTTCACACTTGAGGAGCAGCTGCTAAGGATCTCCGTTCATCGTTCTTGGATCGCTATTAAAAACCTTCATCTTTCCATTAACGTAAAACTTCTTAAGGTAAACATACTGAACTACGAATTAAATATTATTTTTTCGCATGGATCCTGCGGAGGGTTTCGGTTTTTTAAGAGTAAATTTACGTTTTCGCTGTGTTTATGTGCTAAAAATCCATCAATGGCATCAGAGCTACTTGCGAAAAGTTTTTAATTCATTTATGTGTTTAACTGTTTTCGATATATGAGCATGTACGTGATTCACCATGATTTGATGTTGATATAATATGCTTATATATGTATGGTTTTGAATATATGATATTCATGTGAGTAGTATAATAATAAGATGATTATGTAATCTGTATATATACTGATATATACATGACTTATGTTTGTTCTAATTATGAGAATCATATCAGATACGGATTCTGAATTGGCTGCTGCAGATTTGCTGAAATCTGGGTGTGGTGTCCGATTTACACAAACGAATGCCCTATTCCATAGGTAAACGAGCGTCTGAACAAAACTGATAGCTAAAGCTATCAACGACTCGTCTGTAACCGTAAACAGTGATTCTTGTTTTTCTGATTTGATTCTGATTTTTGTCATATTTTCTTTTTATGATTAGATCATGGATAATATGATATGTTAAGATCAGATTATGTGTTTTAACATGCTTTTATGTGTTGTATGAGCATGGTGGATGGTTATGGCCTTTCGACCTTAGTGTAATGGTTTTGGTTTTAGTTTTAAATACGACTTGTATGTCGTCAATCTTTGTAATCATAAATCTCGAATGTAACTCGAGTTATTCTTGTAAGTTCATTAGATTAGTTTTACTTTCAATCGTGTAATTTAATTGAAGACTCAAGAAGGCTATCCAATGGAGGTGATACAAAGAAGAAGACGAGGCATACAAGAAGTCTAAACAAAGAAGAAGACTTATGTAATAAGTAGTTGTATTTATTTCCGTCACCATATTAGATTGACCTTGATCTTTATCATGAGCTTGATAAAGAGCTAATAGGATGGGGCCATAACCAAACACATTTACTTTATTGTATTTTACATTTACTTGTTTATTTAATTTTATATATGAGATATATGCCTATGTTTACCATGCGATGATAGATTTAGGTGAAATTAACTCAATATAAGGCGTGCTTTAGAAAATCTAGAATAGGAATCGTTTCTTGCCTTAACAATAAATATTATGAATACGATCATGAGATTCTTGTGTTTATGAAACACGTAATTGAATATGAATTTTCAATATTGAGAGAAAGGATGATTCTGTCAACAACAGATTTCTATCTGTAAGAAAGGGTTATTAAGTGACGCCTCTTGACAATGTTCCACCCGATCTGGGAATCATCTGATTATCGATTATTGATTTGAAATATTTAATTTAAAAGAAAAATCTCTTTATAATATGATTTTAACGTAATATAATCCCTCTAAAATTAAATAATATCAAGTAGTAATTGGCCAATGACACAACGGGCTTGTGTCGGTCATAGCCTTCCAACATGGTAGAAAGTGGTTCTTATTTTTAAATCATTGTCGTTTCGTGCTACAGCCGAGGGCTTTGATTTTGAAATAAGAAATATTTGTCTATTACATAGAGATGTGTACATTGAATTAGAATCTAAAGGTCGGTACGTGCTACAGCCGTGCGCCGTTGGAGACTGATTCAATTGTACGAAATGTTGGGTTAGACTTGACTTAGAATATTGAGTTTGTCGTGCCACAGCCGTGACTCAATTATTCAAGAGGCTAAACTTATATTAGGGAATAACATAAGATGTAATTGACAAGAGTTGTCTTCCTATTGAACATCACATGACGTTTCGTGCCACAACGAGGTTGTGTGATGGAATGTAGGATCCCTATTCCCACTAGCATTATGAATGCTTAATTTTCACTTAGGGGGTTGAAAAAAATTAGATAAACTAGTGGGAGACACTTATGAATAAAGACCCGATTCATATAGTATTTTGAAATGAAATTGAATATTTGCTAAGTGTTGTTATGTGTTTATCATTTACAGATTTACTATATTCGTCATGTCTTCTGGACTATCACTCCGAAACATACTAGATGCTCACAAGTTGACTGGTCCTAATTTAGCTGTTTGTTTTCACTGTAACAAGTTGGGGCACTGAAAGAGGAACTGCAAGGTTTACTTTGCAGAATTGGAGAAGAAGGGTAGTGAGACTACCGCTTCTGATTCAGGCATGTTTTAATATGTCACTAGGTCAAATTTCTACTTGGGTATTAGATACCGCCTGTGGTTCTCATATTTGCAATTCGTTGCAAGGACTAAAGGGAAGTAGGACTCTTGAAAAAGATGAGGTGATTCTACGTATGGGCAATGGAGCAAGGGTTGCGGCCATATCTGTAGGATCATTTAGTTTACATATGCCTACGGGCAAGACTATTATTTTGAATAATTGTTATTATGTTCCCTCTATTGTGAGGAATATTGTTTCTATTCCTATGTTGGATGTCGATGGTTTTTCATTTATTATTAAGAATAATGAATGTTCTATCCTTAGAGATAATGTTCTTTTTGGACGTGGCATTTTAAATAATGGTCTGTATGTATGTGACGTAGAGCATGATTTACTTCAGATTGAACAAACTAATAAAAGAAAATGAGATGATGAAAATCTGACCTATTTATGGCACTGTAGGCTAGGTCATATTAGTGAAAATAGACTGCGGACATTGCATAAGGAAGGGTTACTTGACCCCTTTGATTTTGAATCATATCCTACATGCGAGTCTTGTCTATTGGGTAAAATGACCAAATCTCCATTTAGTGGACATGGAGAGAGGGCTGCAGATTTGCTAGGATTGGTACACACAGATGTATGTGGACCAATGTCTACGCAAGCCATAGGTGGATTTTCGTACTTCATTACTTTCATAGATGATAGATCTAGATTCAGATATGTGTATTTGATGAAACACAAGTCTGAAGCCTTTGAAAAGTTCAAAGAATATAAACATGAAGTGGAGAAACAAACCAAACACAGTATTAAAACTCTTCGATCAGATCGAGGTGGTGAATACTTGAATGGAGAGTTTCTAGATTATCTCAAAGAAAATGGTATAGTCTCCCAGTGGACTCCTCCATATACTCCACAGTTAAATGGGGTATCTGAAAGGAGAGATCGAACTTTGTTAGACATGGTTCGGTCCATGATGAGCTATGCGAATCTTCCAGTATTCCTATGTGGTTATGCATTGGAATCCTCAGCTTATTTACTGAATAAGGTGCCTTCCAAATCTGTTCCTCAAACACCATATGAGATATGGAAAGAAAGGAAACCGAGTCTTAAACACGTTCAGATTTGGGGATGTCCAGCTTATGTCAAGAAAGTTGACCCAGATAAGCTGGAATCTCGATCCGTAAAATGTAATTTTGTGGGATATCCTAAAGAGACTTTGGGGTATTATTTTTACACCGATCATCGGGTGTTTGTCTCCAGACATGCTACCTTCTTGGAAAAGGAGTTTATCCTTGAAGGAAACAGTGGGAGCAAAATTGAACTTGATGAAGTTTAAGAAGCACAAACTACTACGGATCAAGTGGAAACACCTGTTCAGACTGAACAACCTTCTGTGAAACAGCCCATTCGTAGGACAGGGAGAGTGTCTCGCCAACCTGAGCGGTATTATGGCCTTGTCATTGAGAATGACAATGAGTTGTCAATTATTGATGATGACAACCCTGTGACCTATAATGAGGCTATGAGTAGTGTTGACTCAGAGAAATGGCATAGTGCAATGAAATCCGAAATGGAATCTATGTATACCAACCAAGTATGGACTCTGGTTGAGGCGCCAGAAGGTGTTAAGCCTACTGGGTGCAAGTGGGTATACAAAAGAAAGATTGAAGCAGATGGCCAGGTGGAGACCTATAAGGCCAGGCTTGTGGCAAAAGGATTCAAACAAAGGCAAGGGATTGACTTTGATGAAACTTTTTTGCCTGTAGCCCTGTTAAAATCAATTCGGATTTTGCTTGCGATTGCTGCTTACTACGACTATGAGATCTCGCAAATGGACGTGAAAACGGCCTTCCTCAATGGGGAACTTGAGGAGGAAGTGTATTTGACACAGCCAGAGGGTTTTCTTTCCAAGGGTAATGAACACCTAGTGTGTAAGCTGCTGCGAACCATATATAGTTTAAGGCAAGCTTCTCGTAGATGGAACATCCGTTTTGATGAGACAATCAAAGAGTTTGGTTTTATCAAAAACATAGATGAACCATGTGTCTATAAGAAGGTTAGTGGGAGCGCGGTAACATTTCTTGTATTGTATGTGGATGACATACCCCTTATAGAAAATGATATACCGATGCTACAATCAGTCAAAGTATGGCTATCAAAGAACTTCACCATGAAGGACTTGGGAGAAGCATCCTACATTCTCGGTATGAAGATCTATAGAGATAGATCTAGAAGAATGATAGGTCTTGCCCAGGGTACATACATCCAGAAAGTGCTTAAAAGGTTTAGCATGGAAAACTCCAAAAGAGGTCTCATATCGATGAGCCATGGAGTGTCCCTTTCCGAAAAAATGTCTCCTAAGACACCTGAGGAAAGAGAGCGTATGAGTAAGATTCCTTATGCTTCATCAATAGGATCTATCATATACGCGATGTTGTGTACAAGGCCTAATGTTGCTTATTCAATTAGTGTGACGAGCAGATATCAGTCCAATCCAGGTGAAGACCACTGGAAAGCAGTGAAAAACATCCTTAAGTACTTGCGAAGGACTTAGGATATTTTTCTTTTTTTTGGTGGTGAATCTGAGTTGAAAATAGAGGGTTATACTGACTCTAGTTTTCAATCAGAAAGTGAAGACCACTGGAAGAGAATGTTTAATGCTGATCCACTTATGTTAGTTCAGGAATCTCTGGCCAGAGTGAATGAAAATAGAAAGGAGTTTCTAATTTACATTAAATAGAACTAAGCATAGTGAATGGGAAAGCAAGTGATTAAATAAGATAGGCTTGACACAAGTTCCATGCCTTGTATTTAATCATGACATTGCAGGGTAGAATGAAATAATTGTACGGTAACTACTAACTGAATAGGTTCTTCGTATTCTAAGCAGTGAATTCGTATTATCCGGATAGTTGCGATATGCTGAGAAGTATCCCTCACGATGTAGAATAAATATGATTAATTAATTAATAATATTTAATGAATTAGAGAATTTATATAAATAATGATAAAATAGTTTTATTATTATTTATTTCTATTACCGGCTTAATATTGAACCTACAGGGTCACACCATTAAAAAATGATTTAATGGTGGAGGAATTAATTAATAATGGCTGATAATTATTTATTTATGAAATAAATAATTAAGTGGCAAATTCAATAATTGATTAAATGAGATTTAATTGATTATAAATTAATTAAGAAAAGGTTCTTAATATTATTAATTAAGAATTTAATTTTTGGAAATTAAATCAAGTGAGAGAATTATTTCTAAAGAGTTTAGAAAAAGGATTAATAATTAAAAGGTGTTTTAAATATTAGTGAGAATAATAAAGGGTTAATAATAATAATATTTTATGGGAAAATTTTCAGCTGAAAGTTTTGCCTATAAATATACTATTATAAACCCTATTTTTGCCTCAACCAAAAAGATTTACAAAACCCTAATTCTCTCCATCTCCTCCTCATTCATTCATTACATCGTTTTCTTGGTGGATACCGGTGGAGTGCTTCACACTTGAGGAGCAGCTGCTAAGGATCTCCGTTCATCGTTTTTGGATCGCTATTAAAGACCTCCATCTTTCCATTAACGTAAAGCTTCTTAAGATAAACATACTGAACTGCGAATTAAATATTATTTTTTCACATGGCACCTGCGGAGGTTTTCGGTTTTTTAAGATTAAATTTACGTCTTCACTGCGTTTATGTGCTAAAAACCCTTCAGCATGATCTTCTTGATCTTCTTCCAGATAGAATTCTTAGGCTTGATACTGTTTAGAGAAAAATGCTCCAGTTTGCTCCATTTACATTTTACAGACATTAAGTGTTACAAGTATGAATTACAGATTAAAGTTACAATACAACTAATCTTAGGGTTGTCAGTATGACTTAGTCTTGTTATAATACAGGCATGTCTTGCACAACAATCTCCCCCAATTTGTGAGCAGATTGCTTATCACAAATTCATGCCTGTTAACAAGACTAACCCCAAGTTAAAGAATGATAATAAAATAATACAAAAGCTGATACAACACTTGTACAATTAATATTTGACAGTTTACAATAATTAAGTAAAGACTGAGCTGTCTGATTCTTTCTCAATTATGTTCTTAATTTGCACAAGTATTTCCAATTCTTCTAGGATGGGGGTGTCAGTTAGAGCCTCTATTAGTTTCAGCAAATCTGGCTTAGGATATCTAGCTAAAATCCCTATCCTATAACTTGACAAAGAGCCAGCTTTTATATTCAGAAATCTCCCATCCTTTGATATTCTGCTCTTGCCTGCTGCCTTCAACTCTTCTGATCTTCTGATATAATTAGCTCCAGTAATCTTTGACATTCTTCTGAGGCATAATTCTTTGACATCATCTATTATATATTACAATCTCCCCCAACTTGTTCATTGTGAAATTATGCACAAGTTCTGATTGATGATGTCAAAACTTTAACTAAATGCAGAAACCAAAACCAGTCTTCCCATCAGGTCTTCTTTTGTTGAGTTGCATTTAGATTTATTCAACATCCATTAGCTGTTTTGGCATTTAGATATATTCTCCCCCTTTTTGACATTATCTCCAGGAAGAAAAATCCAGCTAAATGCACATTGTTCAAGCTGATGTCATGGTCCATTTGGAACACTGTCTGCAGCTTCAAGCTTCATTGAGATTCATGGTGATAAGTTTTAAACAATAGAAGTTTCACTTAGATCTGCAGAAAAATCTGTTAGTGATAAAAATCCTAAGCTCTCTGTTCTTTTGAATAAGTAGTCTCACCAATTCTCACTACACTAGTCTCATGACTTTTGAGAGTCAGAGTTCCCTCACAAGGATTACTAAATCCATACATTCATCTACCTCTCCTTTTGCCAGGAAGGATCCTGCCTCTCTTATTCTTTGTTTTCACTCAATCTTTTCTCTTATTCTCACATGAAAGGCTCAAATGTTGTTTGATCTACAGAAATAAGAGGTGGCTGAGAAGAGGTAATCTGTGATCATATGATTAGAGGAAGACCATATAGGGCTAATCATACTCATTTGACCATAAAAATGAGTGCATAAGCATCTATGACTGGGGTCACAGTTTGACTCACAGATTGCTCTGTGGTTGTGACAGTTTGTTGTCCTCCACTTGTAGTGAGAACCTCCAATGGAATTGGAGAGGATTTGACTGGGTTACTATCATGTACACCAGCCTCAGACCTTTGTGCACCTTGCAGAACACTGTCACATAAATGTGATGAACTTTCCTCTCCCATAACGGGGTCATTGGCAATTATACTCCTAGCTTCAACTGTGAAGGCAATTTCAGCTAGGGTTTTGAGGGGAGTTGTTCCTTCTTGAGGAACCTCCAATTGAATTGGAGAGGATTTAGATAGCTCTCCCTCAAGAGTACTACCCTCAAACCTATTCATCCGTGAAGATGATTGTGCACATGAAGGTGCAAGAGTGACCTTGGGGTCTTCAGTAAAAACTGATGAAACCCCCATGTTTGTGATGGTGTCATCAAGGTCTACCCCAGCTAGTAGCCTCTCACCATCTAGATGTTGGTTCTGGGTGGTGAGCACACTTTCATGAACCATGTCACGTGAGTGTTGGTGCACTTGAGAATCAGATTCAAGTGCTCTATATGATGAAAAAATTTGGGAGATTAGAGAAGTTTGCTCAGTTGTGAGTGTTGGCAGCTCCCCCTGAATGGATGAGGGAGCTTCAAGTGATGTGCCCTCACTGTGTGTGCCATCCTTATTTCTTCTACCATACACTCTAGGTGCAGGTTGTGCTGACTCAGTACAAGATGCATTGGGGTGAATGCTCTTTTCAATAGATACACCCTGTTGAGAGGATGCATCTAGTAACTGTTTACTCCCCATTTGTTCAACTGTGCCCTTTTGGGAGGACACAGAGGTGTCTAGAGTGGTCAATTCTGGTAACTTACTCTTCTTTAGTTTCTTGATCAAGGGTGACTCTGGTTCAGTTTGAAGTGTTTCACTCTCATTTACAACAACAAGGGTTGGTTCCTTTCTCTTCTTTTTACTCACTTCAGTCTTTTGAGAGACTAAAATGGTTGGATTGCTAACATCTAGTGGTGTAAAATAAAGGGTTGCAGCCTTGGAAGGTCCCTGTATGTGTGCCTGTGTTTGTGCTTCCACAGGCTCAGGAACCATAGCTGAACTAGCAAATTTAGGAGCCCTCATGTCTGGCATAGGGTAAGGATAAGTCCTGAATCTCTTCAACATAAATGGAGTGATTCTGAGACTTACACTCATCTTATTCTTTGAAGTAAGTGAGCCAAATATGATTTTGGACACTTGCTTGCAATTGCCAATTCTACTACTATCAATACCAGCTAACAAATGTATGTCATTGACTTTATGAGCTAAATTAGACATAATAAACCTTGGCAAAAAGATTTCTTTACCTCTATTCTTCAAAGGCATAGTAAGCCTGGTAGCCAACTCCTCCAGAATTAGACCTCCAATATTCAGATGCCTGTTGTGAGCTATTGAAAACACCAGCTTCTGTACCACACTTGAGATGTTGTCAAAGCCAGTTTTTCTGCAAGTGAAAGCCCTTACTACAGAATCAAACACAAAGGACCATTCCTTCCTAAGGTTTGTTCTGTTTAGGCTTGCCAAGTTGATTGAGCCACTGTAGTTGATGAGGTCCATGAATTCACTCAGCTCATCTGCAGTTGGCATCCCTCCATAATTCTCAGTTGGCAATCCCAGGGCTGTATTCACATCAGCAGCTGAAAACTCAATTTCCTGGCCTCCAATTATGCATGTGACCACCATAGAAGTGACATTTTCTAGAACAACTGTCCTAGTTATAGCTGATGTCCAAAATTCATGAAGAACATCCAAATAAAGCACATGACTTACAGTTAAAGCACCTGCAATGTAGGATTTAGAAAGAAACTTCACAAACCCCTTGAAACTATCAAGGGCTTGGTTAGCATCAAGAAAAGCAATAAAGTTAGTTCCCTTATCTGGAATGATAGCTCTAACAATGTTTTGTGCCATTGTAGTGTTTAGAAGTAGTGGGTAAGAAAGAGTTTTGAGAAAAGAGCAAAAACGAGAGAGAAATCGCCTTTTGTCTGAAAGCTAGGTTACTTGAGATCTCGAGAAGGTGTAAGTATAGTGTGTGTATCGAGAAGTCTCGGTATTTATAGAAAAAGTAAAATACTTACCGAGAAGTCAAATAAACATTTGATATTAAACTTATCGAGAAGTCAAAGATGACTTATCGAGAACTCTGATAAATACCCAGTTTGTCCAAAAAGGACTAAAATAATTCTAATTTATTTGAATTGAATCAAATTGAAATCAAAATAAATTTTCCAAAAGTATTTGTCTAAAGTAATTCATTGAATTAAGTTATTTTAGCTCTGAGTTATTAATAAGTCTCAAAATATCCTTGTCGAGAACTCTGTGAATTAACACTATTAGAAAACTCTACATGGTCTTATCGATAAGTCATAATAGAGCTTATCGAGAAGTCATTCGAGAAGTCTGTAAATAGACTTATCGAGGACTCACTCGAGAACTCCAAAATGACTTGTCGATAAGTCATTTTGACTTATAGAGAACTCAGTTCTCTATACCTTTGAGTACTGTTTTTCTGCCTTGTGCTAATTTTTACACATTTAAGATGTAAATTAACAACTAAGCAGTTTACTTAGAATTTGAAATATTCTAAGTTAATTTTTGAGTTTTTAAAGAAAAATAAATATACAGAGATTCTGAAATATTTATAATTCATATTTCAGTTAATTTCCAATTAAATCATACTGGGTTGATTTATTAGAAATTAATCTGCTGCAAAACATTAGCTGAGTTCTTGCCTTAAGATGAAGAATTGAGCATTCCAATTTCACTCACAAGTCTAGTGAAGGTTGCTTCATCCAAAGGTTTAGTAAAAATGTTAGCTAATTGTTTTTCTGTTGGAACAAAAATGAGCTCAATGGTACCATTTGCAGCATGTTCCCTAATAAAATGGTACCTAAAATCAATGTGCTTTGTTCTAGAATGATTAACTAGATTTGCTACTATAGATATGGCACTAGTATTGTCACACATAATAGGAATTTTGTGTAACACTAGACCATAGTCCATTAGCTGATTTCTAATCCAAAGCACCTGAGCACAACAACTTCCAGCAGCTATATATTCAGCCTCAGCTGTGGAAGTTGACACAGATTGTTGTTTCTTACTATACCAGGACACAAGACTTTGACCAAGAAATTGACAGCTTCCACTAGTACTTTTCCTATCAACCCCGCATCCAGCAAAATCCGCATCTGTGTATCCAACAACTTCAAAACCAGTTCCCTTAGGATACCATAATCCCAAGTTTGGAGTTCCCTTTAAGTATCTGAAAATTCTTTTGACAGCCATCAAATGTGATTCCTTTGGATTGGCTTGAATACTGGCACATAGACAAGTAGCAAACATGATGTCTGGTCTACTTGTAGTCAAATACAGTAATGATCCAATCATCCTTCTATAACTTGAAATATCCACACTCTTGCCTTTCTTGTCTTCATCCAACTTGGTTGCAGTAAACATTGGTGTAGATGCTGGTGAGCTATCCACCATACCAAATTTCTTCAATAAGTCATTCACATATTTGGTTTGGCTGATGAAAATACCATCACTTCTTTGACTAACTTGAAGGCCAAGGAAGTAACTCAATTCTCCCATCATGCTCATTTCTTACTCACTCTGCATTAGCCTAGAGAATCTTTGATAAAGCTTTTCATTTATAGATCCAAAGATGATATCATCCACATAGATTTGAACTAGAATCATATCTTCACCATGCTTCTTGTAGAAGAGAGTCTTATCAATAGTACCTCTGGTAAAACCATGTTTGAGTAGAAATTCTAACAGTGTGTCATACCAGGCTCTTGGTGCCTGTTTCAATCCATATAGAGCCTTAAGTAATTTGTAAACAAAGTTAGGAAATTCTGGATCTTCAAAGCCAGGTGGCTGTTGCACATAAACTTCTTCTTCTAGTTCACCATTGAGAAAAACACTCTTGACATCCATTTGATACACCTTGAAATTTGAGTGTGCAGCAAATGCCAGAAAAATTCTTATTGCTTCTAGTCTTGCAACAGGAGCAAAAGTCTCATCATAGTCAATTCCCTCTTCTTGTGAGTAGCCTTTAGCAACCAACCTTGTTTTGTTTCTAGTAATAATTCTATTTTCATCCATTTTGTTCCTGTACACCTACTTAGTTCCAATTATGCTTCTGTTCTTTGGTACATGGACTAATTTCCAAACTTTGTTTCTCTCAAACTGATCCAGCTCCTCCTGCATGGCATATATCCAGTCAGGATCCATTAGGGCTTCTTCAGTTTTCTTGGGCTCTACTTGAGAAAGAAAACATGCATGTAGGCATTCATTAGCAGTTGCACTTCTAGTTCTCACACCAGCTGAGGGATCACCAATAATAGCTTCTACTGTATGACTCCTATCCCACTTTATGATGTGTGTCTGTTGACTAGTGCCTTCATCATTTTCTTCAGTATTACCATGACTGTCATTTCCATTTTCTCCTTCTCCCCCTGAGTTTGTGCCATCAAATTCAGGTGTCTGAAGAGAGCTTTCATTTCCATGATTTTGTTCAGAGGTTTCTTCATTTGTCACTTGTTGTGTCACAACTTCATCTTCCTCATCAGAATCATTATCAATGGTTAGATTTCCAAATGCAAGGGCTTTAGCATCATTTACATCAAGGCACTCCAAGCCTGGACACTTGTCATAATCAAAAGTCACATATGTGCTTTCCATAATTTTCTTTTGATCAATCACATAAACTTTATAGGATATTATTTCCAATGAATATCCCAGAAAAATTGTTTCAAAAACTTTAGAGTCAAATTTTCCCACATATTCAGAGTTGTCTTTTAGAATATAACACTTGCTTCCAAACACATGCAGATGCTTCACTGTAGGCTTCCTGTTAGACATGATTGAGTAGGGTGATTTGCCATGAACTTTGTTGATGAGATATCTGTTTTGAGTGTAGCATGCAGTATTAACAGGCTCTTCCCAAAAACTAGTTGGCAACTGAGCATCTTGTAGCAAAGTTCTAGCAGCTTCAACCAATGTTCTATTTTTCCTCTCAACTACTCCATTCTGTTGAGGTGTTCTTGCTGCTGAAAATTCTTGAACAATGCCTTTGCTTTTGTAGAATTCACTTAATGTCGAGTTTCTGAATTCTGTTCCATTATCACTTCTCAATCTTATCACACTAACCTTTCCTTCAGCTTGCTTCTCAATTTTCTTGATGTGCTCAATTATAATGTTTGGAGTTTCATCTTTAGAGTACATGAACTCAACCCTAAGTGTATCTTGAAAAATCATCAACCATGACAAGGGCATATCTGTTCCTTGAAATGGACAAGACATTTACTGGCCCAAACAAGTCCATGTGAATAAGTTGCAGAGGTGCACTTATGGAATTCACAGATTTTGACTTGTGACTTGATCTTTTCATCTTTCCTTTATGACAAGCTTCACAAACTTCCAGTTGAGTAAATTCCAAACTGGGCATGTCTCTCACAAGCTCCTTCTTGACTAAGGTGTTGATTGCTTTGAAATTCAAGTGAGATAGCTTTTTATGCCACAGTTTGCTTTGCTCTTCTGATGCCTTGATGTAGAAACAACACACTCCTTCCTTATTTGTTGAGTCTAAGTCTGCAACAAACAAGCTTCCCTCTCTTACTTCCTTAAGAGCAATTTCACCAGTCTTTTTGCTAATAAAAGCACAATCTTCTTTGTTGAAAACAACTTGAAAACCTCTGTCTGCAAATTGACTAATACTTAGAAGATTTACTTCGAATCCAGCAACTAGTGCTACATCTTCAATGACAATATTTCCAGAAACAATCTTGCCATATCCCATTGTGAATCCTTTGATGTTGTCTCCAAAGATCACCAAAGGGCCAACCATCTCCTCAAATTGTGATAGCAGGGCCTTATCACCTGTCATATGCCTGGAACATCCACTATCAATGATCCATATGACTTTCTTCCCTTTTCCCTGCACACAATGAGGATTAAGTGTGTTCAGCTACCCAAGCTGTGTTGGGCACTTTCTTCTTGTTAACTGATTTTACAGAAGTAGAATGAGAATTTTGAGATAAAATGGAATTCATAGACTGTTGAGCATTTTCCCTTTCAGATATAGAACCATCTTTTGATTCTATGAGATCAATTCTCAATCTGTAGCAACTCTTCATCACTTTCATGTTGCAGGGAATGCAACCAAACTTGTCATAGAATGAATCATTTCAAGTTCATAAGTTTTCAGAATCCCATAGAGCACTTCCAGTGTGATTCTACTCAAATCCCTTCTTTCTCTGATTGCAGAGATCTTTTGTTCCAAATGGTCAGGGAGAGTGAGCAAGAACTTCAAATTCACTTCTTCAATATCATAAAATTTATCATGAAGCTGCAAGTCATTTATCAGTTTATTAAACCTTTCAAACACATCAGTAATACCCTCCTTTAGTTTAGCCATAAAACCCTCATACTGAGAAATCAATATCCTTCTTTGATTTGACCTAACCTCCTCAGTTCCTTCACAGAGTATTTCAATCTTTTCCCAGATCTGTTTAGCAGTGTCACAATTGACAATGTTATTATACATTACATTGTCAAGTGACTCAATTAGTATCAGTTGCAAAGCACTATCTAGGGAAACTTTCTCTCTTTCAGGTTCAGTATACTCAGAAGGATCCTTGGGAGCATAATGAGCTGGAATAACCATATCTCCATATGTGGTTTCCTCAACTCTAACTACAGGAGTGAAGGGCCCATTCTTGAGGATACCAATGTAAAGATGATTGGCCATTCTTATAAACAGCAACATTTTCTTTTTCCATAAAATGTAATTGGCCTTATCAAAGGGAGAAATCGTGATACTACTGATTTTCTGTGTATTCAAATTTCCAAGATCTAATCTGTTTACTTTCAGATTTTGCTCTGATACCACTTGTTAGGTATGAATACAACACAGAGGGGGGGGGGTGAATGTGTTTTGGCTTAATTATTTGATTTTCGATCGACTTAGGCTTTAGCAGTTGGTAGTTGTTAATGATTTAGTAGAATGAATGTTAAACATAAATAGCTGTGCAAATATATAAAACAAAGATCTTCAAAACTCACTTAATTTTATATTAAAAATCAAGCAGTGTTTTGCTACAAAATCTCTAAGTTCTTGTTCTAGAACTTAGCTTCTTTCTTGAGAGAGAACATACAAATTTTCTATTCTGATTGTTCTACTTAACTAGAGGACCAATGTTAACTTTATAACTCAGTTAACTGCTGGTTTACACAGTGGGTAATAAACATGCTATTAGCTTTTCTAAACTGTCACTTGTCATTTCTATTTATAGAAAAGCAAATCTTCCATTTCTGGCTTAGCATATCTTTAGCATCCCGTGATTACTTTAATCTCCTCTGTCAGTTAATCTTTGCCATTGATCTTGCACATCTCTCAAGCTGCTTTTTGTAGACTTGTCAATCCAGCTGTGTGAATTGTTTGTTGATTTGCAACCTTGGATATTGAACTGTTCTGCAATTCTGTACTTAGAGAAATTTCTTCACTTCAAGATCTCCAATTAAGCTGTAGAGAACTCGACATATCAATAGGCATGTTGGTTTATCGATATCTCTGAAACTTTATTGTTAACTTGACTTATCGACAACTCTAAGTTCTCTAGTGAATTTTGGTTTATCGATAACTCAGAGTTCTCTAATGGACTTTGGCTTATCGATAACTCAGAGTTCTCTAATGAATGTATACTTGTCGATATCTATGAGTTCTCGAATGGGTATCTAACTTATCGATATCTCCAATAGCAATTCTTGAGTTCTCTAGACCCGGTGGATGTTGCTTATCCGTCGGGTAGACATTGCTCATCCGTCGAGTAGATATTGCTCATCCGTCGGGTAGGCATTGCTCATCCGTCGAGTAGATATTGCTCATCCGTCGGGTAGATGTTATTTATCCGTCGGTACTCTCTGGAGCTTAAATGACTTCTCGATAAGTCATTTTGGAGTTCTCGAATGATTTCTCTATAACACTAATTCTGTGACTTGTAGAAATCTTGACTTAGAATGTTTTACACCAAACAGATTTATTCAACTCCAAGCTTCTTCATAATTCTTTTGAGGCATGATCTTCTTGATCTTCTTCCAGATAGAATTCTTAGGCTTGACACTGTTTAGAGAAAAATGCTCCAGTCTGCTCCATTTACATTTTACAGATATTAAGTGTTACAAGTATGAATTACAGATTAAGGTTACAATACAACTAATCTTAGGGTTGTCAGTATGACTTAGTCTTGTTATAATACAGGCATATCTTGCACAACAATCTCCCCCAATTTGTGAGAAGATTGCTTATCACAAATTCATGCCTGTTAACAAGACTAACCCCAAGTTAAAGAATGAAAATAAAATAATATAAAAGCTGATACAACACTTGTACAATGAATATTTGACAGTTTACAATAATTAAGTAAAGACTGAGCTGTCTGATTCTTTCTCAATTATGTTCTTAATTTGCACAAGTATTTCCAATTCTTCTAGGATGGGGGTGTCAGTTAGAGCCTCTATTAGTTTCAGCAAATCTGGCTTAGGATATCTAGATAACATCCCTATCCTATAACTTGACAAAGAGCCAGCTTTTATATTCAGAAATCTTCCATCCTTTGATATTCTGCTCTTGCCTGTTGCCTTCAACTCTTCTAATCTTCTGATATAATTAGCTCCAGTAATCTTTGACATTCTTCTGAGGCATAATTCTTTGACATCATCTATTATATATTACAAATGCATACCTCAAGTGTTTAGGCAAAGGTTTAAGCTCGAGTGTAGGAGCTTCCTCAATAGATGGCTTGAGACGCTTTGGAGAATTTTTTAGCTCTTCCAAACCAAGAGACTCAAAAGGTATATCCAGCCTTTGGTTCCAAGGAGAAGCATTCAAATACTGCAAATGTTCATCACCTTCGTCATCTTCACTATCTGAATCCCCCATCAAGGCTTTCTCTAAGGCATCAGACCTTAGCATTTGATCAAGCTCTGAAGTAACCACAGATTCGACCAATTCCACCTTAAAGCACTCCTCTTCATCAGTAGGGGATTTCATTCCAATAAAAACATTGAATGTCATATCCTAATCCTGAACTCGCATAATGAGTTCACCTTTCTGCACATCAATCAGGGTTCGACCACTAGCCAAGAAATGTCTTTCCAAGATTATGGGAATCTTCTTATCCTCCTCGAAATCAAGAATTACAAAGTCAGCAGTAAAGATGAGTTTGTCCACCTTGACCAAGACATCCTCCACAATGCCTCGTGGATATGTAATAGAACGATCGACCAACTGCAAGGACATATATGTAGGCTTTGGATCAGGTAAACCCAACTTCTTGAAGATAGACAAAGGCATCAGATTGATGCTAGCTCCCAAATCACATAAACACTTGTCGAATGATAATTTTCCGATGGTGCAAGGAATAGTGAAGCTTCCAGGATCTTTAAGCTTCGGAGGCAACTTATGTTGCAGCACAACACTGCATTCCTCCGTAAGAGCAACAATATCTAAGTCATCGAGATTCACTTTCCGAGAGAGAATACCTTTCATAAACTTCGCATAGCTAGATATTTGTTCAAGAGCTTCTGTGAAAGGTATGTTGATATGAAGTTTCTTGAACACCTCCAGAAACTTAGCAAATTGCTTATCCAACTTTTGCTTCTGCAGCCTCTTAGGAAAAGGAGGCGGAAAATAGACATGTTTCTCCCCTGTATTATCCTTAGGAGGAGTGTGTTCCATAGTTTTCTTCCTTGATTCCACTTCTGCTTTCTTCTGTACATCTTCTTTCGCCAAAACTTCAAATTCTGGAACTTGAGATTTTTCGGGATTCACAACCTTCCCAGACCTCAATGTAATTGCCTTGACCTGCTCCTTAGCTTCCCTCTTTCCTGAAACTTTTGTGTCACTAGGAAGTGTACCAGGTTGTCGATTCAACAAAGCATTGGCAATCTGCCCAATTTGATTCTCCAAAGTCTTGATAGAAACCGCTTGACTCTTGCACATGAGCCTCAACTCCTCCAATTTAGATTTTTCATTAGATTGACTTGTACTTTCATGCGGTAGTTTTTGAAGTTGGAGTTGTTGTATTGGCACATATTGCGGTTGTTGAAAACCAGGAGGGTTGAATTGCTTTGCTGCATACTGCTGATAAGGCTGTTGCACCTCATTCTGATTGTTTCTCCAGCTGAAGTTAGGATAATTGCGGTTGTTGGGATGATAAGTGGCTAGAGCTAGTTGCACTGACCTATGAAAGTTGCTTACAAACTGAGCTGATTTACTAGAGATAGTACACTGCTCAGTTTCATGCGCACCTGCACAAATCTCACAAACACTTGTGATTTGATTAACTCCATAATTAGCCGAAGAATCCACCTTCATCGTGAAAGCCTTAAGCTGAACAGCTATAACAGTAGCTGTATCCACCCCCAGAATTCCTGCTACCTTGCCATGAGGTAGTCTCTGAATTGGGTTCTGGTATTCAGTAGCAGCCATCAGTTCAATCAACTCATAAGCTTCATCGTAGCTCTTAGCCCATAGGGCTCCACCTGATGCTGCATCGAGCATGGGTCTAGACTATGCTCCGAAACCATTATAAAAGTAGTTGATAATCATCCAGTCAGGCATCCCATGATGAGGACACTTCCTAAGCATCTCTTGTAGCGCTCCCAATCCTCACATAAAGATTCTCCCGATTGTTGCGCAAATTGAGTAAGATCATTTCTGATTGTAGCTGTCTTCGCCATAGGGAAGAATTTAGTAAGAAACTTCTGAGCAAGATCCTTCCAAGTGGTGATAGATACTGCTGGTAGAGAATGTAATCAGCACTTAGCTTTATCCCTCAGAGAGAAGGGGAAAAGCCTCAGCATTATAGCATCTTCAGAAACATTGTTGAACTTGAAAGTATCGCAGATCTCGATGAAATCTCTAATGTGCATGTTGGGATCTTCCGTTGGAGAACCCCCAAACTAGACTAAATTCTGCACCATCTAAATCGTGCTAGATTTGATTTCAAAAGTATGAGCCGCAATGGTTGGTCTGTTAATACTGGACTGAATATCATTGATCTTCGGCTGAGAATAATCCATCAAAGCTTTCAGATTCGCTGTTTGATCTCCCATTGCAACAATGGCTTCTTCTTCCACTTTCTCAACTTCTTCAAAAACCTCTTCAATTACTTCGACTTCTTCCAGTGCTTCCTTACGAGATTGAGAATGTGTTCGCATACACGATCTCTAGAGTACCTGAAACACCAACAAGCAAACAAGTAAGTAAAATATCTGAGTCAATGAACTTTAACGACCACTGATGTCAAGCACATAAACTAAATTAACACCGAGTCCCCGACAGTGGTGCCAAAAACTTGTTAGGACGAAAACACACGCTAAAATTACATGCAAGTATACGCGTTAACAAGTAGTATAAGATATAAATCAGATTCGTACCCACAGAGACTCTTTTTGGTTAACTTAAGATTATGCACCTATGCGATAATGGTATGGGTATCGCTCAATGCTAAGACAATAACAAGTTGAGATATTTATAACTAAGATTAAACTAACATGCAATTAACTAAGAATAAAAGTGGTTGAATTAACTATATGAGAAAATCATGGGATTCTAACTTCATTAAATACTTCATTCAAAGTCATTATTCTTAACCTTAGCATGCAATAGTGATGACAACTAATCAGATAACATGGAACTAGTAAATGCCAACTTTCGTTGTACGAATACCCTACTACCAGAAATCCACAAAAGAAATAGAAGCTGAATAAACACCAATTATGTTGAGACCCTATATGTCTATAGAATTTGACAACATAAAGGTTTAATGAACAAGTTATCTATCGTGATTACATAGGGCAAGTAAGATGGTTAAAATTACCTACGAATCATGCATAACAAATACATGAACCTATGCTAGCATGGCAAGTTCTAAATCTCTATATTCACTGTCGCTTCAGTAGAGATTAACACGCTATCTTATATGTTAGCTATGCATATAAGACGAATAAGTACAACCAATACTAGGATATCAATCAATCACCACACACCAAGATATTGAATAAATTAACTATAGAAATCCATAAGTAAATTTGTTAGAACCTCATGACAAGGATTAGTTCATAACCGAACTCATCATCACCATGGGTTCCAATGAAAGCATGGTAAATAAACTAAGATAAACTAGGTCTGATATATCTGAATAATAATAAAGTACGTTAACAAGGGTATTAGGTTCAACAACAAAGAAAACTAGCATCCAAGATTACAACTTAAGCAAAAAATCACAAGTAAAAACAAGATCTTTTTCTCCTTCGTTGAATTATGCTATTAGGTCTTCTTGTTGCTATCTCCCTCCTTTCCGATCTATGAAAAATGTCTTTCTATTTATATATAGGCTTCCGGATGACCTGGGCTTTCAAACGCTCAAAATTCAAGTTTAAACAGGATTCTGAGAAAAGGACCTAGCGCGGCCGCCCCCAAATCCAACGCGGCGCTATGAGTCCGGCGCGGCCGCTCCCAAGTGTAGCACGACCGCCCTGAGCTTCTGGAAAAAATGGTTTTTTCTGCTTCTTGACCTTCTCACAATCGATCGAGGCTCCATCCTAACACCCTTCTAAGCATAAATCATGCAATATCCAGTCATTCTTACGATTATGCCCTGAAATGCATAACACTACAAAAACACATTAAAACCACAAATAACTTTGAGTCCAAAACACCAATTTAAGCCTTTACAAAACATTCTAAGTGGATATAAATGCCACTTATCAGTGAGTGCCGTCAATAGCACCAATACAATCCTGTAAATAAACACAATAATGAAATCATCATTATATTGCTTAACTAAAAAAAGAAAGTAATACAATATTGTTACCTTGAAATA
>NW_027417213.1:0-34770 GCF_009905375.1 Apium graveolens | reverse complement strand
ACTGAGTCTTATATGGTGCAAAATTACTCTAATATGGTTTAAAGTGACTTACATGGTTGATTAGAGCCAAAATATGTAACAAAATTGACTCGTATGAAAGTGGTACAAAGAGATTATTAAAGGATGTCAAATTGGATGTTTATGATGTTAACATGTTAATTCTACCAATATATGGTGGCAAGTTTGTCTTATAAGGTGCAAAATTACTCTAATATTGTTTAAAGTGACTTGCATGGTAGATTATAGCCAAAAATGTGGTCCAATATTGACTCATATGAAAGTGGTACCAAGAGTTGGGTAAAGGATGTCAAATTAGATGTTTATGATGTGAACATCTTAATTCTACCAATATATGGTTGAAAGTGAGTCTTATAAGGTGCAAAATTACTCTAATATGGTTTTAAAGTGACTTACATGGTTGATTAGAGCCAAAATTTGGACCAAAATTGACTCGTATGAAAGTGGTACCAAGAGATGGTTAAAGGATGTCAAATTGGATGTTTATGATGTTAAGATGTTAATTATACCAATATACGGTTGAAAGTGAGTCTTATATGCTGCAAAATTACTCTAATATGGTTTAAAGTGACTTACATGGTGATTAGAGCCAAAATGTGGACCAAAATTGACTCGTATGAAAGTGGTACCAAGAGATGGTTAAAGGATGTCAAATTCGATGTTTATGATGTTAACATTTTAATTCTACCAAATATGGTGGCAAGTTAGTTTATAAGGTGCAAAATTACTCTAATATAGTTTAAAGTGACTTGCATGGTAGATTAGAGCCAAAATGTGGACCAAAATTGACTCGTATGAAAGTGGTACCAAGAGATGGTTAAAGGATGTCAAATTGGATGTTTATGATGTTAACAGGTTAATTCTACGAATATATGGTTGAAAGTGATTCTTATATGGTGCAAAATAACTCTAATATGGTTTAAAGTGACTTACATGGTTGATTAGAGCCAAAATGTGTACCAAAATTGACTCGTATGAAAGTGGTACAAAGAGATGGTTAAAGGATGTCAAATTGGATGTTTATGATGTTAAAATGTTAATTCTACCAATATATAGTGGCAAGTTTGTCTTATAAGGTGCAATATTTCTCTAATATGGTTTAAAGTGACTTGCATGGTAGATTATAGCCAAAATGTGGACCAATATTGACTCGTATGAAAGTGGTACCAAGAGTTGGTTAAAGGATGTCAAATTGGATGTTTATGATGTGAACATGTTAATTATTCCAATATATGGTTGAAAGTGAGTCTTATATGGTGCAAAATTACTCTAATACGGTTTAAAGTGACATACATGGTTGATTAGAGCCAAAATGTGGACCAAAATTGACTCGTATGAAAGTGGTACCAAGAGGTGGTTAAAGGATGTCAAATTAGATGTTTATGATGTTAACATGTTAATTGTACCAATATATGGTTGAAAGTGAGTCTTATAAGGTGCAAAATTACTCTAATATGGTTTAAAGGGACTTACATGATAGATTAGAGCCAAAATATGGACCAAAATTGACTTGTATGAAAGTGGTACCAAAGATGGTTAAAGAATGTCAAATTGGATGTTTATGATGTTAACAAGTTAATTCTACCAATATATGGTGGCAAGTTAGTCTTATAAGGTGCAAAATTACTCTAATATGGTTTGAAGTGACTTGCATGGTAGATTAGAGCCAAAATGTGGACGAATATTGACTCGTATGAAAGTGGGACCAAGAGATGGTTAAAGGATGTCAAATTGGATGTTTATGATGTTAACATGTTAATTGTACCAAAATATGGTTGAAAGTGACTCTTATAGGATGCAAAATCACTCTAATATGATGTAAAGTGACTTACATGGTTGATTAAAGCCAATATGTGGACCAAAATTGACTCGTATGAAAGTGGTGCCAAGAGGTGGTTAAAGGATGTCAAATTGGATGTTTATCATATTAACATGTTAATTGTACCAATAGATGGTTGAAAGTGAGTCTTATAAGGTGCAAAATTACTCTAATATGGTTTAAAGTGACTTACATGGTTGATTAGAGCCAAAATGTGGACCAAAATTGACTCGTATGAAAGTGGTACCAAGAGATGGTTAAAGGATGTCAAATTGGATGTTTATGATGTTAACAAGTTAATTCTACCTTGATATGGTGGAAAGTTAGTCTTATAAGGTTTAAAATTACTCTAATATGGTTTAAAGTGACTTGCATGGTAGATTAGAGCCAAAATGTGGACGAATATTGACTCGCATGAAAGTAGTACCAAGAGATGATTAAAGGATGTCAAATTGGATGTTTATGATGTTAACATGTTAATTATACCAATATATGGTTGAAAGTGAGTCTTATATGGTGGAAAATTACTCTAATATTGTTTAAAGTGACTTACATGGTTGATTAGAGCCAAAATGTGGACCAAAATTGACTCGTATGAAAGTGGTACAAAGAGATGGTTAAAGGATGTCAAATTGGATGTTTATGATGTTAACATGTTAATTATACCAATATATGGTTGAAAGTGAGTCTTATATGGTGGAAAATTACTCTAATATTGTTTAAAGTGACTTACATGGTTGATTAGAGCCAAAATGTGGACCAAAATTGACTCGTATGAAAGTGGTACAAAGAGATGGTTAAAGGATGTCAAATTGGATGTTTATGATGTTAACATGTTAATTCTATCAATATATGGTGGCAAGTTAGTCTTATAAGGTGCAAAATTACTCTAATATGGTTTAAATTGACTTGCATGGTATATTATAGCCAAAATGTGGACCAATATTGACTCGTATGAAACTGGTACCAAGAGATGGTTAAAGGATGTCAAATTGGATGTTTATGATGTTAACAGGTTAATTCTACGAATATATGGTTGAAAGTGATTCTTATATGGTGCAAAATTACTATAATATGGTTTAAAGTGACTTACATGGTTGATTAGAGCCAAAATGTGTACCAAAATTGACTCGTATGAAAGTGGTACAAAGAGATGGTTAAAGGATGTCAAATTGGATGTTTATGATGTTAAAATGTTAATTCTACCAATATATAGTGGCAAGTTTGTCTTATAAGGTGCAAAATTTCTCTAATATGGTTTAAAGTGACTTGCATGGTAGATTATAGCCAAAATGTGGACCAATATTGACTCGTATGAAAGTGGTACCAAGATTTGGTTAAAGGATGTCAAATTGGATGTTTATGATGTGAACATGTTAATTATACCAATATATGGTTGAAAGTGAGTCTTATATGGTGCAAAATTACTCTAATACGGTTTAAAGTGACATACATGGTTGATTAGAGCCAAAATGTGGACCAAAATTGACTCGTATGAAAGTGGTACCAAGAGGTGGTTAAAGGATGTCAAATTAGATGTTTATGATGTTAACATGTTAATTGTACCAATATATGGTTGAAAGTGAGTCTTATAAGGTGCAAAATTACTCTAATATGGTTTAAAGGGACTTACATGATAGATTAGAGCCAAAATGTGGACCAAAATTGACTTGTATGAAAGTGGTACCAAAGATGGTTAAAGGATGTCAAATTGGATGTTTATGATGTTAACATGTTAATTCTACCAATATATGGTGGCAAGTTAGTCTTATATGGTGCAAAATTACTCTAATATGGTTCAAAGTGACTTACATAGTAGATTAGAGCCAAAATGTGGACCAAAATTGACTTGTATGAAAGTGGTACCAAGATATGGTTAAAGGATGTCAAATTGGATGTTTATGATGTTAACAAGTTAATTCTACCAATACATGGTGGCAAGTTAGTCTCATAAGGTGCAAAATTACTCTAATATGGTTTAAAGTGACTTGCATGGTAGATTATAGCCAAAATGTGGACCAATATTGACTCGTATGAAAGTGGTACCAAGAGATGGTTAAAGGATGTCAAATTGGATGTTTATGATGTTAACATGTTGATTCTACCAATATATGCTTGAAAGTGAGTCTTATAAGGTGCAAAATTACTCTAATATGCTTTAAAGTAACTTACATGGTTGATTAGAGCCAAAATGTGGACCAAAATTGACTCGTATAAAAATGGTACCAAGAGGTGGTTAAAGGATGTCAAATTGGATGTTTATGATGTTAACAAGTTAATTCTAATAATATATGGTGGCAAGTTAGTCTTATAAGGTGCAAAATTACTCTAATATGGTTTAAAGTGACTTGCATTGTAATAATCCCAATTTTTGGGAAATTTTTGAAACCCTTATGAATAGTGTTTTTGCTGAATGAGAAAACTTTTCATGCCACACTATGTAGGGGTTCTGATATGGATATTCTGAGATTTTATTAGTACTTTATATGGGATATAAGTGTATGTAAAGATCGTCAGAAACCAAATCCGAACACTTTGATTTTTCCCGGAAATCCAATAGATACGGAAAGAATTGAGTATAAGGTAACAGGATAAAAAGGATTTAAATTAAAGGATTATAAGAGAGGATCATAAAAAGGAATATAATGTATTGAGAAAGGTTAAGGGAACCTAAGTAATAAGATCCGGGTATGATCCTTCAAACGA
Organism: Apium graveolens; assembly: GCF_009905375.1. Classification (NCBI taxonomy): domain Eukaryota; kingdom Viridiplantae; phylum Streptophyta; class Magnoliopsida; order Apiales; family Apiaceae; genus Apium; species Apium graveolens. The sequence goes on along the minus strand of NW_027417213.1, from coordinate 30,227 downwards.
TAAACGAGAACGAAAGTTAAGCGAACCGTATAACAGATCAGCGGTCATTAGGCAAACGATTAGGAAGTTAATCAAAGGGATTAGTGGGAATGATGTCATCCAACCAATAGAAAGAGGACAAGGAAGGGAGGATGACATCATGAGGATAACATAAGCATGACATGGGAAGGAAGGAGGTGTGGTAGCTTTGTAACCACACAATTTCAAGGGCAAGAAGGTAATTGACTAAATCAAATACAAAACAAGTCAACCAAGCCAAGTAAAAATCATTTCCATCAAAAATCAAAAGCAACCAAGGCATTAGTTCTTCATTTGCTCTCGGCTTTTAGCATTTTTAAAGGCAAGATTTTTCAAAATCAAAGATCCAAGCTTCCTAAATTGGTAAGATAATTCCCTAATCATCTTCATGCTTAGTTAGGACTATATCATGAGTTTAAGCCATTAATTCCTTCTCAATCTTCTTCATTTAATCAAAGAAGAAGACAATGAATAGTGTTTTCAAGTTTTTAACTTGAAATTTTTCTTGTTTTTCTTGAAGATCCAAGCATTCTTAAGACTTCTCAAAGCTTCTTAAGGCTTCCTAGATCCACCCACCACTTCAAGGAAGGTATACCGTCTCCAAACCCTAGATTCCTATATATTATAAGATGATTTTGATTAGTGGGTTGATATTGTAGCTTGTTGTTATGATTTAGAGTTTGGGATTTGGAATGGTAGTGAAATGGAATGATAATTGTTGTGGTTTTGATTTAAAGGAACTTAAGTATGATTAAAGTTAAGTTTAGGCATAAGTATGAATGATTAAATTGAATTGGTTGGGGTTGTTATGATGTGATAAGGATGGATGTTTGTTGTATGTTGGATTTGAGGTTGGTTTGTGGTTGGTTTTGTATGGTTTAAAATTTGGAAATCGCGTAAACATAGCCGTCGTAACGTCCAATTTTCTTTGGACTGTTTTTGTGCATAGCATTAGGACCCGAGAACCCCCTGCTAGATTATGACCACTGCCATGATTAGATAGCTCATGTTACGAGCTTCATTTTGATATGTAGTTCGTTCGATTCCGATGCACGGTTTAGGAGAAACGACCGTTTCAAGTAACGGCGTTTCGCGAACGAAACTTTTTCCCTCGCCTTACTTTGAAATGTAGGTTAAAGACCAAAAAGGGTTAATTAATGTATGAAACATTTATGGTAAGTGTGTTAGGCAGTTGGTAAGACATTCGCGAAGGAATCGCTTTAAAACTCGTAAAGGTTAAATTATTAAAAATGGTGGAGCCGAGGGTACCCGAGTGACTTAAGCGAATTGGTGAGCGCAAAACAAGTGTTAGAATCTAAGTTAGTTAAAGTATAGATTTACAAGTGACTTTGGTTTAATTCCAACTTACTTGTTGTTTATAGGTTATCAGACTCGTCCCGAGCCTTTCTCACCCCCAAGTCGCTCAGGCAAGTATTCTATCCGTTATACTGTTGTTGTGATGAATATATGTATTTGCATTATCTTGCGATAGATGCATGTTGGATAATTAGCAAATGATGCGATATATGGTAGCATGTGATATGATATATATGCATGCCTGTTTCATATTCTTGAAATATATATCTGTTGGTTCAGTTGATAATACCTATGCTAGAGGATAGCGGTATCTTGCATATACCCTTAGTATAGGGACTCAAAGGTGAAAATATTTTCTAAAACCAGGAGTCGAGGATCCCGAGTAGATTTTGTATATATGGATATGGATATATATATATATATATATATATATATATTTATATATATATATGGTTATAGTTTTCCAAACTATTAATCGAATAAGGTTTATTCGATAACTTTAAACTTTATTTTATTATTGAATATTATTTCGAATATTATTCGAGGGCTTATGACTCTTTTATTTATTTATTTATCTGAATATTATTTGAATATTCATCCGAGGGCTTATGACTCCTTTATTTTATTATTGAATATTATCTTGAATATTCATCGGAGGACTTATGACTCCTTTATTTTATTATTGAATATTATCTTGAATATTCATCGGAGGGCTTATGACTCTTTTATATTATTTATTGAATATTATTTGAATATTCATTCGAAGGCTTATGACTCAATTTATATTATTTACTGAATATTATTTGAATATTCATTTGAGGATCTATGACTCCGATTATGTGCTGAGGTATATTCTTTAGTTTATTAAAGAATAAGGTGTCAATAATCAAACTTATTTTCGATTATTCAAATAAAGATAATACTTTCATATAAGTATATCTTTGGTTATTTAATACTCGTTTCAAGTATAAGTTTTAATACTTCTACTTCAATTATTTTTATAAAGATTATCCTTTATGGGAATATTATTTAAATAATAATATTCAGTCATTTTCTAAATATTCTGGGGACTGATTTACTTCATTAAATCAGCTTTACTCCAAACACTCTACAAAGTGTTTTCGAGTCTTCAAAATGATTTTTAAAGTTAGAGCGGATCCCAAAACTCATTTTTATATTTAAGATCTTCCTTTTTAAGGGGATTTAAATACTCGCTCAAAACCTGGGGAATCCGGCTCTGTGGTGTATTTTATATTCGCAACGAGGTTGCAGTTTTGGTAAATGAATTGATTACTTGCCCAATGTTCGGGAAGTAAGCCCATCTAATTGAGTCGGCATAAGCGACAGGCCGGGGTACGGTCTATTATTGTGTAAGTGGCTGGGTGGCAGTCCATCAACGCGTAAGAGGCCGGGTGGCGGTCCAGCACAAGGTCCTTATGAGGCCAGGGTGATGACCGGTGGGGGATTCATCCATCTACTAGTAGAAAAGGTTACTTATTGGTATCTTTGCCTGATCAGCAAGATATCTGGTTTATGCCAAAATTCTTTTCCTTCCAAATTTATTGGATATTGCAATTCTGTTCATACTTTATATGACAGAGATTTTCAGGAAATGTATAAAGAAGGTGTATATGTGGATATATATATATATCAGAACTAAATAAAGTATATCATAACTTCATTTCCTTTAATAATATTTCAAAGCTTGAATCTATTCAAATCTTGTCTTATAGTCTCATCTATGTGATGAACTTTTGAAATTGATTATAACTTGAACGGTGGTAGTTCAAGTAGTATTTGGGAATGATATAAGTGTAGTGAAGTATTTGGTAACTTCATCTTTTAAACTTATATCTAATTAATAATTGTCTTATGTATGACAAAGATTTTCAGAAAAACGTTGAGACAAGGTTAGATAGATGAGACCACCTTGCAACAATATATTTTTTTTATATACAGTTATACACTAAGACTTTGTGTATATTATGCATGGAAGAGGACTTCCAATATTTTGAAAAGTATATATGTATATATACTGAATATTTTGCGACTTCATCGCATTAAGTTATCAACTTGGTTCATTTCTTTTGACCAAGACTTTCATGAGTATTATGAGTAGGCTCATATATTGTAAATCATTATACATATTATTTTGGTGGGCTTGCTGCTCACCCTTGCTTTATTTCTTCATCACACAACAACAGTTAGGAAAGATGGCCAGACTCCAGCAGACCCAGCGCAAGCGCGTGGGAAGCGTCCCGCGTCTTCCCGTTGATGTTGTAGCTGCTATAGCTGCAGAGGTAGATCTATTGTAGATCAGACCATCTACTTTTGAGAATCAATTATGTATAATTATAACTTGTGGCAAATAATGGCAATTAACTGTAAATTTATCAAGTAATCATTTTGGGTTGTAATAACTTTTAAATTGTGGATTCAAAGACTTGTACTTATTTAAATTTCATCTCTGAGACTATAACGGGTTGTGGTGTGTGTTAGTGTGGGGTCACAGCATAAGGTTATTTATTATTAATTAAGTGAAGTGATATTATGGAAAGAAAGACCGTGACGACCCGTTATACACTAAGACTTTGTGTATATTATGCATGGAAGAGGACTTCCAATATTTTGAAAAGTATATATGTATATATACTGAATATTTTGCGACTTCATCGCATTAAGTTATCAACTTGGTTCATTTCTTTTGACCAAGACTTTCATGAGTATTATGAGTAGGCTCATATATTGTAAATCATTATACATATTATTTTGGTGGGCTTGCTGCTCACCCTTGCTTTATTTCTTCATCACACAACAACAGTTAGGAAAGATGGCCAGACTCCAGCAGACCCAGCGCAAGCGCGTGGGAAGCGTCCCGCGTCTTCCCGTTGATGTTGTAGCTGCTATAGCTGCAGAGGTAGATCTATTGTAGATCAGACCATCTACTTTTGAGAATCAATTATGTATAATTATAACTTGTGGCAGATAATGGCAATTAACTGTAAATTTATCAAGTAATCATTTTGGGTTGTAATAACTTTTAAATTGTGGATTCAAAGACTTGTACTTATTTAAATTTCATCTCTGAGACTATAACGGGTTGTGGTGTGTGTTAGTGTGGGGTCACAGCATAAGGTTATTTATTATTAATTAAGTGAAGTGATATTGTGGAAAGAAAGACCGTGACGACCCGGATCCCCGACCCCGGATCTGGGGGTGTTACAGAAATGGTATTAGAGCTAAGCGTTATAAACCTCAGAGATGATGGGACGTTAAGATAATAAGTTAACTAAGATAATAAGAACTCTTGCCAAGTTCATAGTCGGGCTACCTAACGTAGCACTGACAGTTAAAACCCTTATGGGAACCCTTATAAATATCGTGATAGGAGCGTAGTTCTTTATCGTATATGGTAGCGGGACTCCGAACCCTGAGGTTGAGGAGCAACATCGCGATGATATTTTATTACTAATTGGAGATCGGATTGTGGATCCGATAGAGTGTCCTAATGCAGGACCGGATGATGTTGATATTGAGGATTTAGCGGTTGAGGATGTTGTCCTAGAAGGGATAGTTGTTGAGGAGGATCCCATGGAGGATCCTGACAGGATTGGATAAAGGACCATTGATGAATTGATGACCATGGTTTGGTCGACTACCAGAGGTAGGATTGGCCGGTCACTACCGGAGGTTCGTTCAAGTTGTAAAGATAGTAGCCCCTTTAACGCGGCTTACTCGTAAGACTGAGAAGTTTGAATGGACAGAGAAATGCGAGAACAGCTTTCAAGAACTGAAGCAGAGGTTGGTGATGGCCCCTATGCTGGCATTGCCGGATGGAAAAAGGAGATTTTGTGATTTGTAAGTGACGCTTCGCATAAGGAATTAGGGTGCTTCTTAGCACAGCAAGATAATCGCGTCTGCGTCAAGACAATTAAGGTAATATGAAATTCAATATCCCTGCCCATGAGCTTAGGCTCGTGGCAATAGTTTTACCCTAAAGATTGGAGGCACTACTTGTATGGAGAGAAGTGCGAGAATTACCTAAGCCATAAGTGCTCTAGTACATTCTTACGTAGAAAGAGCTCAACATACGCCAGATGAGGCGGTTAGAGCTAATCAAGAATTATAATTGGGAGATTCTTTATCATTCGGGGAAAGCCAATATGGTGGCTGATGCCCTTAGTAAAAAGGAGAGACTCAAGATGATAATGTCTTTTGGAGAGTTTATAAGAGATTTTGAGAAAATGGAAATAGTAGTGAAGGTAACCGGAGCCGGTACCGAAAAGCTGTTTCAGATTGCAATACAGCCCGAATTATTGGAAAAGATCATATTGTGCCAGAAAAAGTTATGAATGAAGGCAGGGAGCCAACAATTAGATAAAAGATTAATATCGAGAAAGATAATAAGGGAATAATGAGGTATTCCTATAGAATTTGGGTTCCGAAAGTTCAAGAGCGTAAGGATGAGAACTTAGATGAGAGCCATAGTTTGAGGAATAAGATTTAGAGCAAACCCTGAACGTGATAGTCAGGGAGGTCGCCATCAAGATAGAAGGAACCAATGACATAATGGAATGGAAAATGAGGATTTTAAATTAAAAGATGACCCCAATTATGGGGAGTAGGATGAAACATTTCATACTAAGGAAACAGAAAGTCGAGTAAGGAAAGGAGACCCGAGACGGTACTCCTATACGGCAATTCATGGACCTGTCTAGACAGAACTTAGACTATTATCCCCAACCACCACCTTGAGGAAACAATGTGGTGTGAAATTCTTTCAGGACCTCTAAGTCGCTAAGCTCTCAGAGTTCCGAGGAACAAGCTGACCCAGTCGAGGCAAGACTAAAGGAAATAGATGAATCATTGGAGATTCTAAATGATGGACGAATCACAAAAGACTGTTTTTGTCACTTACCCTTCTAAGAGAGAGACCACCCACTGGTGAAAGACCAAGAAAGGCATGGAGCCAGAGATTATAATAAACTGATTAAAGTTTAGTCAATTGTTTTCGGGAAAGTAATTCCCAAGGTTATGGAGATAGTGTAAAAGCTTTAGAGCCAGAACAAAGGCGGACGAGTATGATGAATTATGAATCTAAGTTGTAAAAGTTATCAAGATTCGTTCTGAGGACACGAATCCAGAATGACGGGATGTTTGAAATCAATGCTTATGTGGTGTTGGTTCATGAAATAATGATAAGAGAAAGGAAAATAAAAAGAAATTGAAGTGGAAAGGAATATAACGGCAATAGAGTTTGAGGAATGATAAGGGAGTTGGGTATGAGGAAACCCTAAAGACTCGTAGAAATAGAAATAGGAAAGTATGTAATCGTCAGGATGATGATGATCCACCATGAGTTAAAATTTATGGTTGAAGGCATAAGAGATACATATATTGTACCCCCTTTAAGTTGGGAGGATTCGAGGAAACCTTGAGGTAATTCGAAGGATAAATAATGAGACGCGGATAGACTGAGGAGAAAAGAAAGTAAGAAATTAAGAAAATTGGATGAAGGAAGTGACCTTCAAGAATGGGAAATGTAAGACCGGTGGCTTGATACCCAGAAAGGGAGACGCCAGGTATGAAAGATATCCCAACATTGAGGTAACTGTTGAGATAAACAACAAAAGTAAATAAGGAATTATTAAGAAGAAGTTCACGTTGAACACGACCAATATCTTCCAGAACATCCTTGTTATCGTTACCAAATTAGGCAAGACAAGCGGATAACCGTTGTTATCTTTTGGAGGCCATATGAATTGACCTCAATTTGAATAAGGATGCTATTATGAAGTTAGGTATAGACTATCGAGGTGGGAATGATGAATATGATAATCTATCAAGGAAATATGACTTGATTTATTCGTGGAAGGATGCAGGTACCTTTTAAAGGTGGAATTAAGGATAGAACATTGGTAACTTAAAATGAATCCTAGGGAACTGCATAAAGGTTGGCATGTCACCCTTAATAGGGACAGTATGAGTTTTGACAGTATGATTGGGAAAGGGTTAAGGTAACAACAACCTTTAAGAATCAGTGGAGAAATTTTGCAGAAGTATATAGACAATGGTTCTACTATTAGTAAATGGTATTGTGATATGCCCTGTATCTAGGGAATACAGGAGGAACGATTGAAGGATAACCTTAGAGGTTTTATAAGGAAAAAGGTAATATTCAAAATTCTCAAGAATAGAAATGTGGATAAAGGAAATATGACGTAATTATAATGATGCCAAGTGGGGCACGTGTTAAACCACGAGAAAGTATGGATCGAACCAGTAAAGGTTGAAATTGTTCTAGGCAATTAGGACTTAAGATAAAAGATGTTCTAAGTATAATTGAGAGACAGTCGTGACAGTGATTAACCTCTAAAGACTGAGGCAATAACTTATGGAAAAATGGTGATTTTTTTTTTACTCATCAGATTTTAAGGAAAACATCTTCACATAAGCTGTGATTGAAATGAGGTAGAAAATTATTTGGAGGTGGTTAAAATGACATTGACTGTAAGGAAATTGTACTATCAGGAAAGGCCAAAGAGGTGGCCGACACTTTAAAGGTAAGAGGATAAGTATAGGCACTTGTGCCAAAGGAATACAGTGATGACGGTTAAAACTGTGAAGGTTGTATTATGGTTTGGAAGATTGACATTCCTTCTGATGACTGTGCAATACCCAACCGTAATAGTAGTTAGTAAAGGTTTAATTCGTGTAATCGCCATGAGTGGGCTATCTATCTCAGAAGATACTATCTTGAGATAAGCCAGGACCATAGTTCAAAAAGGACTAAACAAACCTTTGAGTTAAGTCTTCTATTGAAGGCATATGATTAAGAATGGTATTAACCTGCTATCGTTGCTTTGAGCGAAACTCTTCTGCAAATTTTATCTGCTTCATGTCATGTATGTATGTCAGAATCAGGAGTGTACTCCATGAATCATGAATGGTGATTATGTTACCTCCTTAGAAGGATTTGATACGACATGTATGGACTCCGTATGGTTAGCTATTAAGATTTCATGGAAAGTGAATGATGACAGTGGGTCAGTGGTGGACCATAGTAAGGCAGCAATGATTCTGCGAGTAGTGAGCTGATTACAACCATGAGAGTTGTATTGGAATGGGTGTTGAGATTGAGTACCCCTAATCGGGTCGTGGTAGTGTATAAGTTATCATTGATAGACTAATTAAGTAGAGTATCTACCTAGTGAATAATTATTCTTTCTTATCAATAGAGAGTCGTATTATTATACGAGGAAGGTTGCGGTGCGAGCATAGAATCCTAGTAACGGTGATATATAGAATGAGATCCCAAATTCGATTTTCGATGTCGAGGGAATTTCAAAGGTGATTGTGTATAAGCTCGAGGAAGAGCATGGGTCCATAGAATGATGGACGGAATGGCGAAAATATTTAGGCATGGAAAATACGATGCTATAATACTTGATGTTGATATAAATACATATATGTTTTGTTCTTCTATGACAAACCTCTATAGTTCAGAGGTAAGTTCCAAGCCAGATATTTTGTGGCAGTATATTTTTCATATATACAATTCTCTTCAATTCGTTCTTTTCTCTTCTTTTCATTTCATGTAAGCTGAGAAGAACAACCCTTCCAGAAAGGGGAGGTATTGCCGAATGACTATCTATCTGTGTGATAGAAGCCTAGTAGGATACCATCTATTGTTTAATTGCTTGTCAAGTACTAAAGGCTGGCCACCTTCTGTACTAACTATGCGATATAACAAGTGTTCATGATCATAGTGATCTCTCAACAAATTCCTTTACTTCTATTTGATTGATCAAATTTTGGAAAATAGAAACAACTGAAAAAGGAGTAATAAAGTGGTGGTAGTATGCGGAATGGAAACACATTCGTGATACTAAGGTTGACGTGGTTATTAAAAGGTTATAGAACGCTAACGAGCAAAAGTATAACCAGTATAATATTAGGAATGGAAGGTAGTAGCGATTACGAACTGGAAAAGAATGGGTATTGAGAAGCAAAAGCTCTAATGCTAAAAGCTATAATGAGAGTCTGTGCAATAGACTTGAAAGAAATTGGAATGATCACTTAACACGGATTGAGTTTTCTTACGACAATAGATCATATGTCAGTATTGAGATATCGCCTTATGAGATCCTTGAGGGAAGACAATATCGATCTCCCTTATGTTAGGATGAAGTTGTAGAGCGCAAGATGCTCGGACCAGCAGTGGTCTAAAGGACCAAGGATATGATAGATCTAATCAGAGGACGGCTGGTAGTAACCTAAGATGGACATAAGAGGTATGCTGATTTGACTCAAAAAGGACAAAGAGTATGAAATAGGGGACCTAGTAATGTTATAGGTATCCCTTGGAAAGGATTGATGAGGTTCGGAAAGAAAGGAAAGCTAAGTCTACAATTTGTTGGACCCTCGGATATATTAAGATGTTTGGGAAGTTAGCATATGAGCTAGCCCTACCCCCGATCATGTAGCAAGTCGTAACGTGTTTCACGTATCAATGTTAAGAAAGTGTAATTCGGATGCCAGATAAATAGGGGCATATGAGCGCATAGACATGCAACCAGACGTAACCTATATGGAGCAACCAGGAAGGGTATAGAGTAAAAGGGAACGAGTGCTTAGGAGAAGGGTTATCAAACTAGTAAGAGTTTGATGGTAGAACCACAATGTGGGAAAATTTACTCGAGAGTTAGAAAGTGCAATGCTAAGAGAGTATCCCTATTCATTTTCTATCTGATTCCGGGACGGAATCCTTTTAAGGAGGGGAGACTATAATAATCCCAATTTTTGGGAAATTTTTGAAACCCTTATGAATAGTGTTTTTGCTGAATGAGAAAACTTTTCATGCCACACTATGTAGGGGTTCTGATATGGATATTCTGAGATTTTATTAGTACTTTATATGGGATATAAGTGTATGTAAAGATCGTCAGAATCCAAATCCGAACACTTTGATTTTTCCCGGAAATCCAATAGATACGGAAAGAATTGAGTATAAGGTAACAGGATAAAAAGGATTTAAATTAAAGGATTATAAGAGAGGATCATAAAAAGGAATATAATGTATTGAGAAAGGTTAAGGGAACCTAAGTAATAAGATCCCGGGTATGATCCTTCAAACGATAAACGAGAACGAAAGTTAAGCGAACCGTATAACAGATCAGCGGTCATTAGGCAAACGATTAGGAAGTTAATCAAAGGGATTAGTGGGAATGATGTCATCCAACCAATAAAAAGAGGACAAGGAAGGGAGGATGACATCATGAGGATGACATAAGCATGACATGGGAAGGAAGGAGGTGTGGTAGCTTTGTAACCACACAATTTCAAGGGCAAGAAGGTAATTGACTAAATCAAATACAAAACAAGTCAACCAAGCCAAGTAAAAATCATTTCCATCAAAAATCAAAAGCAACCAAGGCATTAGTTCTTCATTTGCTCTCGGCTTTTAGCATTTTTAAAGGCAAGATTTTTCAAAATCAAAGATCCAAGCTTCCTAAATTGGTAAGATAATTCCCTAATCATCTTCATGCTTAGTTAGGACTATATCATGAGTTTAAGCCATTAATTCCTTCTCAATCTTCTTCATTTAATCAAAGAAGAAGACAATGAATAGTGTTTTCAAGTTTTTAACTTGAAATTTTTCTTGTTTTTCTTGAAGATCCAAGCATTCTTAAGACTTCTCAAAGCTTCTTAAGGCTTCTTAGCTCCACCCACCACTTCAAGGAAGGTATACCGTCTCCAAACCCTAGATTCCTATATATTATAAGATGATTTTGATTAGTGGGTTGATATTGTAGCTTGTTGTTATGATTTAGAGTTTGGGATTTGGAATGGTAGTGAAATGGAATGATAATTGTTGTGGTTTTGATTTAAAGGAACTTAAGTATGATTAAAGTTAAGTTTAGGCATAAGTATGAATGATTAAATTGAATTGGTTGGGGTTGTTATGATGTGATAAGGATGGATGTTTGTTGTATGTTGGATTTGAGGTTGGTTTGTGGTTGGTTTTGTATGGTTTAAAATTTGGAAATCGCGTAAACATAGCCGTCGTAACGTCCGATTTTCTTTGGACTGTTTTTGTGCATAGCATTAGGACCCGAGAACCCCCTTCTAGATTATGACCACTGCCATGATTAGATAGCTCATGTTATGAGCTTCGTTTTGATATGTAGTTCGTTCGATTCCGATGCACGGTTTAGGAGAAACGACCGTTTCAAGTAACGGCGTTTCGCGAACGAAACATTTTCCCTCGCCTTACTTTGAAATGTAGGTTAAAGAACAAAAAGGGTTAATTAATGTATGAAACATTTATGGTAAGTGTGTTAGGCAGTTGGTAAGACATTCACGAAGGAATCGCTTTAAAACTCGTAAAGGTTAAATTATTAAAAATGGTGGAGCCGAGGGTACCCGCGTGACTTAAGCGAATCGGTGAGCGCAAAACAAGTTTTAGAATCTAAGTTAGTTAAAGTATAGATTTACAAGTGACTTTGGTTTAATTCCAACTTACTTGTTGTTTATAGGTTATCAGACTCGTCCCGGGCCTTTCTCACCCCCAAGTCGCTCAGGCAAGTATTATATCCGTTATACTGTTGTTGTGATGAATATATGTATTTGCATTATCTTGCGATAGATGCATGTTGGATAATTAGCAAATGATGCGATATATGGTAGCATGTGATATGATATATATGCATGCCTGTTTCATATTCTTGAAATATATATCTGTTGGTTCAGTTGATAATACCTATGCTAGAGGATAGCGGTATCTTGCATATACCCTTAGTATAGGGACTCAAAGGTGAAAATATTTTCTAAAACCAGGAGTCGAGGATCCCGAGTAGATTTTGTATATATGGATATGGATATATATATATATATTTATATATACATATGGTTATAGTTTTCCAAACTATTAATCGAATAAGGTTTATTCGATAACTTTAAACTTTATTTTATTATTGAATATTATTTCGAATATTATTCGAGGGCTTATGACTCTTTTATTTATTTATTTATCTGAATATTATTTGAATATTCATCCGAGGGCTTATGACTCCTTTATTTTATTATTGAATATTATCTTGAATATTCATCGGAGGACTTATGACTCCTTTATTTTATTATTGAATATTATCTTGAATATTCATCGGAGGGCTTATGACTCTTTTATATTATTTATTGAATATTATTTGAATATTCATTCGAAGGCTTATGACTCAATTTATATTATTTACTGAATATTATTTGAATATTCATTTGAGGATCTATGACTCCGATTATGTGCTGAGGTATATTCTTTAGTTTATTAAAGAATAAGGTGTCAATAATCAAACTTATTTTCGATTATTCAAATAAAGATAATACTTTCATATAAGTATATCTTTGGTTATTTAATACTCGTTTCAAGTATAAGTTTTAATAATTCTACTTCAATTATTTTTATAAAGATTATCCTTTATGGGAATATTATTTAAATAATAATATTCAGTCATTTTCTAAATATTCTGGGGACTGATTTACTTCATTAAATCAGCTTTACTCCAAACACTCTATAAAGTGTTTTCGAGTCTTCAAAATGATTTTTAAAGTTAGAGCGGATCCCAAAACTCATTTTTATATTTAAGATCTTCCTTTTTAAGGGGATTTAAATACTCGCTCAAAACCTGGGGAATCCGGCTCTGTGGTGTATTTTATATTCGCAACGAGGTTGCAGTTTTGGTAAATGAATTGATTACTTGCCCAATATTCGGGAAGTAAGCCCATCTAATTGAGTCGGCATAAGCGACAGGCCGGGGTACGGTCTATTATTGTGTAAGTGGCTGGGTGGCAGTCCATCAACGCGTAAGAGGCCGGGTGGCGGTCCAGCACAAGGTCCTTATGAGGCCAGGGTGATGACCGGTGGGGGATTCATCCATCTACTAGTAGAAAAGGTTACTTATTGGTATCTTTGCCTGATCAGCAAGATATCTGGTTTATGCCAAAATTCTTTTCCTTCCAAATTTATTGGATATTGCAATTCTGTTCATACTTTATATGACAGAGATTTTCAGGAAATGTATAAAGAAGGTGTATATGTGGATATATATATATATATATATCAGAACTAAATGAAGTATATCATAACTTCATTTCCTTTAATAATATTTCAAAGCTTGAATCTATTCAAATCTTGTCTTATAGTCTCATCTATGTGATGAACTTTTGAAATTGATTATAACTTGAACGGTGGTAGTTCAAGTAGTATTTGGGAATGATATAAGTGTAGTGAAGTATTTGGTAACTTCATCTTTTAAACTTATATCTAATTAATAATTCTCTTATGTATGACAAAGATTTTCAGAAAAACGTTGAGACAAGGTTAGATAGATGAGATCACCTTGCAACAATATATTTTTTTTTATATACAGTTATACACTAAGACTTTGTGTATATTATGCATGGAAGAGGACTTCCAATATTTTGAAAAGTATATATGTATATATACTGAATATTTTGCGACTTCATCGCATTAAGTTATCAACTTGGTTCATTTCTTTTGACCAAGACTTTCATGAGTATTATGAGTAGGCTCATATATTGTAAATCATTATACATATTATTTTGGTGGGCTTGCTGCTCACCCTTGCTTTATTTCTTCATCACACAACAACAGTTAGGAAAGATGGCCAGACTCCAGCAGACCCAGCTCAAGCGCGTGGGAAGCGTCCCGCGTCTTCCCGTTGATGTTGTAGCTGCTATAGCTGCAGAGGTAGATCTATTGTAGATCAGACCATCTACTTTTGAGAATCAATTATGTATAATTATAACTTGTGGCAGATAATGGCAATTAACTGTAAATTTATCAAGTAATCATTTTGGGTTGTAATAACTTTTAAATTGTGGATTCAAAGACTTGTACTTATTTAAATTTCATCTCTGAGACTATAACGGGTTGTGGTGTGTGTTAGTGTGGGGTCACAGCATAAGGTTATTTATTATTAATTAAGTGAAGTGATATTGTGGAAAGAAAGACCGTGACGACCCGGATCCCCGACCCCGGATCTGGGGGTGTTACATGCATGGTATATTATAGCCAAAATGTGGACCAATATTGACTCATATGAAACTGGTACCAAGAGATGGTTAAAGGATGTCAAATTGGATGTTTATGATGTTAACATGTTAATTATATGAATATATGGTTGAAAGTGATTCTTATATGGTGCAAAATTACTCTAATATGGTTTAAAGTGACTTACATGGTTGATTAGAGCCAAAATGTGTACCAAAATTGACTCGTATGAAAGTGGTACAAAGAGATGGTTAAAGGATGTCAAATTGGATGTTTATGATGTTAACATGTTAGTTCTACCAATATATAGTGGCAAGTTAGTCTTATAATGTGCAAAATTACTCTAATATGGTTTAAAGTGACTTACATGGTTGATTAGAGCTAAAAATGTGGTCCAATATTGACTCGTATGAAAGTGGTACCAAGAGATGGTTAAAGGATGTCAAATTGGATGTTAATGATGTTAACATGTTAATTGTACCAAAATACGATTAAAAGTGAGTCTTATATGGTACAAAATCACTCTAATATGGTTTAAAGTGACTTAAATAGTTGATTAGAGCCAAAATGTGAACCAAAATTGACTCTTATGAAAGTGGTGCTAAGAGGTGGTTAAAGGATGTCAAATTGGATATTTATGATATTAACATGTTAATTGTACCAATATATGGTTGAAAGTGAGTCTTATAAGGTGCAAAATTACTCTAATATGGTTTAAAGTGACTTCCATGGTAGATTATAACCAAAATGTGGACCAATATTGACTCGTATGAAAGTGGTACCAAGAGATGGTTAAAGGATGTCAAATTGGATGTTTATGATGTTAACATGTTAATTCTACGAATATATGGTTGAAACTGAGTCTTATATGGTGCAAAATTACTCTAATATGGTTTTAAAGTGACTTACATGGTTGATTAGAGCCAAAATTTGGACCAAAATTGACTCGTATGAAAGTGGTACCAAGAGATGGTTAAAGGATGTCAAATTGGATGTTTATGATGTTAAGATGTTAATTATACCAATATACGGTTGAAAGTGAGTCTTATATGCTGCAAAATTACTCTAATATGGTTTAAAGTGACTTACATGGTTGATTAGAGCCAAAATGTGGACCAAAATTGACTCGTATCAAAGTGGTACCAAGAGATGGTTAAAGGATGTCAAATTGGATGTTTATGATGTTAACATTTTAATTCTACCAATATATGGTGGCAAGTTAGTTTTATAAGGTGCAAAATTACTCTAATATAGTTTAAAGTGACTTGCATGGTAGATTAGAGCCAAAATGTGGACCAAAATTGACTCGTATGAAAGTGGTACCAAGAGATGGTTAAAGGATGTCAAATTGGATGTTTATGATGTTAACAGGTTAATTCTACGAATATATGGTTGAAAGTGATTCTTATATGGTGCAAAATAACTCTAATATGGTTTAAAGTGACTTACATGGTTGATTAGAGCCAAAATGTGTACCAAAATTGACTCGTATGAAAGTGGTACAAAGAGATGGTTAAAGGATGTCAAATTGGATGTTTATGATGTTAAAATGTTAATTCTACCAATATATAGTGGCAAGTTTGTCTTATAAGGTGCAAAATTTCTCTAATATGGTTTAAAGTGACTTGCATGGTAGATTATAGCCAAAATGTGGACCAATATTGACTCTTATGAAAGTGGTACCAAGAGTTGGTTAAAGGATGTCAAATTGGATGTTTATGATGTGAACATGTTAATTATACCAATATATGGTTCAAAGTGAGTCTTATATGGTGCAAAATTACTCTAATACGGTTTAAAGTGACATACATGGTTGATTAGAGCCAAAATGTGGACCAAAATTGACTCGTATGAAAGTGGTACCAAGACGTGGTTAAAGGATGTCAAATTAGATGTTTATGATGTTAACATGTTAATTGTACCAATATATGGTTGAAAGTGAGTCTTATAAGGTGCAAAATTACTCTAATATGGTTTAAAGGGACTTACATGATAGATTAGAGCCAAAATGTGGACCAAAATTGACTTGTATGAAAGTGGTACCAAAGATGGTTAAAGAATGTCAAATTGGATGTTTATGATGTTAACAAGTTAATTCTACCAATATATGGTGGCAAGTTAGTCTTATAAGGTGCAAAATTACTCTAATATGGTTTGAAGTGACTTGCATGGTAGATTAGAGCCAAAATGTGGACGAATATTGACTCGTATGAAAGTGGGACCAAGAGATGGTTAAAGGATGTCAAATTGGATGTTTATGATGTTAACATGTTAATTGTACCAAAATATGGTTGAAAGTGACTCTTATAGGATGCAAAATCACTCTAATATGATGTAAAGTGACTTACATGGTTGATTAAAGCCAATATGTGGACCAAAATTGACTCGTATGAAAGTGGTGCCAAGAGGTGGTTAAAAGATGTCAAATTGGATGTTTATCATATTAACATGTTAATTGTACCAATAGATGGTTTAAAGTGAGTCTTATAAGGTGCAAAATTACTCTAATATGGTTTAAAGTGACTTACATGGTTGATTAGAGCCAAAATGTGGACCAAAATTGACTCGTATGAAAGTGGTACCAAGAGATGGTTAAAGGATGTCAAATTGGATGTTTATGATGTTAACAAGTTAATTCTACCTTGATATGGTGGCAAGTTAGTCTTATAAGGTGCAAAATTACTCTAATATGGTTTAAAGTGACTTGCATGGTAGATTAGAGCCAAAATGTGGACGAATATTGACTCGTATGAAAGTAGTACCAAGAGATGATTAAAGGATGTCAAATTGGATGTTTATGATGTTAACATGTTAATTATACCAATATATGGTTGAAAGTGAGTCTTATATGGTGGAAAATTACTCTAATATTGTTTAATGTGACTTACATGGTTGATTAGAGCCAAAATGTGGACCAAAATTGACTCGTATGAAAGTGGTACAAAGAGATGGTTAAAGGATGTCAAATTGGATGTTTATGATGTTAACATGTTAATCTATCAATATATGGTGGCAAGTTAGTCTTATAAGGTGCAAAATTACTCTAATATGGTTTAAATTGACTTGCATGGTATATTATAGCCAAAATGTGGACCAATATTGACTCGTATGAAACTGGTACCAAGAGATGGTTAAAGGATGTCAAATTGGATGTTTATGATGTTAACAGGTTAATTCTACGAATATATGGTTGAAAGTGATTCTTATATGGTGCAAAATTACTATAATATGGTTTAAAGTGACTTACCTGGTTGATTAGAGCCAAAATGTGTACCAAAATTGACTCGTGTGAAAGTGGTACAAAGAGATGGTTAAAGGATGTCAAATTGGATGTTTATGATGTTAAAATGTTAATTCTACCAATATATAGTCGCAAGTTTGTCTTATAAGGTGCAAAATTTCTCTAATATGGTTTAAAGTGACTTGCATGGTAGATTATAGCCAAAATGTGGACCAATATTGACTCGTATGAAAGTGGTACCAAGAGTTGGGTAAAGGATGTCAAATTGGATGTTTATGATGTGAACATGTTAATTATACCAATATATGGTTGAAAGTGAGTCTTATATGGTGCAAAATTACTCTAATACGGTTTAAAGTGACATACATGGTTGATTAGAGCCAAAATGTGGACCAAAATTAACTCGTATGAAAGTGGTACCAAGAGGTGGTTAAAGGATGTCAAATTAGATGTTTATGATGTTAACATGTTAATTGTACCAATATATGGTTGAAAGTGAGTCTTATAAGGTGCAAAATTACTCTAATATGGTTTAAAGGGACTTACATGATAGATTAGAGCCAAAATGTGGACCAAAATTGACTTGTATGAAAGTGGTACCAAAGATGGTTAAAGGATGTCAAATTGGATGTTTATGATGTTAACATGTTAATTCTACCAATATATGGTGGCAAGTTAGTCTTATATGGTGCAAAATTACTCTAATATGGTTCAAAGTGACTTATATAGTAGATTAGAGCCAATATGTGGACCAAAATTGACTCGTACGAAAGTGGTACCAAGAGGTGGTTAAAGGATGTCAAATTGGATGTTTATAATGATAACATGTGAATTCTTCCAATATATGGTGGCAAGTTATTCTTATAAGTTGCAAAATTACCCTAATATGGTTTAAACTGACTTACATGGTAGATTAGAGCCAAAATATGGACCAAAATTGACTCGTATGAAAGTGGTACCAAGATATGGTTAAAGGATGTTAAATTGGATGTTTATGATGTTAACAAGTTAATTCTACCAATACATGGTGGCAAGTTAGTCTCATAAGGTGCAAAATTACTCTAATATGGTTTAAAGTGACTTGCATGGTAGATTATAGCCAAAATGTGGACCAATATTGACTCGTATGAAAGTGGTACCAAGAGATGGTTAAAGGATGTCAAATTGGATGTTTATGAAGTTAACATGTTGATTCTACCAATATATGCTTGAAAGTGAGTCTTATAAGGTGCAAAATTACTCTAATATGCTTTAAAGTAACTTACATGGTTGATTAGAGCCAAAATGTGGACCAAAATTGACTCGTATAAAAATGGTACCAAGAGGTGGTTAAAGGATGTCAAATTGGATGTTTATGATGTTAACAAGTTAATTCTAATAATATATGGTGGCAAGTTAGTCTTATAAGGTGCAAAATTACTCTAATATGGTTTAAAGTGACTTGCATGGTATATTATAGCCAAAATGTGGACCAATATTGACTAATATGAAACTGGTACCAAGAGATGGTTAAAGGATGTCAAATTGGATGTTTATGATGTTAACATATTAATTCTATGAATATATGGTTGAAAGTGATTCTTATATGGTGCAAAATTACTCTAATATGGTTTAAAGTGACTTACATGGTTGATTAGAGCCAAAATGTGTACCAAAATTGACTCGTATGAAAGTGGTACAAAGAGATGGTTAAAGGATGTCAAATTGGATGTTTATGATGTTAACATGTTAGTTCTACCAATATATAGTGGCAAGTTAGTCTTATAATGTGCAAAATTACTCTAATATGGTTTAAAGTGACTTACATGGTTGATTAGAGCTAAAAATGTGGTCCAATATTGACTCGTATGAAAGTGGTACCAAGAGATGGTTAAAGGATGTCAAATTGGATGTTAATGATGTTAACATGTTAATTGTACCAAAATATGATTAAAAGTGAGTCTTATATGGTACAAAATCACTCTAATATGGTTTAAAGTGACTTAAATAGTTGATTAGAGCCAAAATGTGAACCAAAATTGACTCTTATGAAAGTGGTGCTAAGAGGTGGTTAAAGGATGTCAAATTGGATATTTATGATATTAACATGTTAATTGTACCAATATATGGTTGAAAGTGAGTCTTATAAGGTGCAAAATTACTCTAATATGGTTTAAAGTGACTTCCATGGTAGATTATAACCAAAATGTGGACCAATATTGACTCGTATGAAAGTGGTACCAAGAGATGGTTAAAGGATGTCAAATTGGATGTTTATGATGTTAACATGTTAATTCTACGAATATATGGTTGAAACTGAGTCTTATATGGTCCAAAATTACTCTAATATGGTTTAAAGTGACTTACATGGTTGATTAGAGCCAAAATATGTAACAAAATTGACTCGTATTAAAGTGGTACAAAGAGATTATTAAAGGATGTCAAATTGGATGTTTATGATGTTAACATGTTAATTCTACCAATATATGGTGGCAAGTTTGTCTTATAAAGTGCAAAATTACTCTAATATTGTTTAAAGTGACTTGCATGGTAGATTATAGCCAAAATGTGGTCCAATATTGACTCATATGAAAGTGGTACCAAGAGTTGGGTAAAGGATGTCATATTGGA
Organism: Apium graveolens; assembly: GCF_009905375.1. NCBI lineage: Eukaryota > Viridiplantae > Streptophyta > Magnoliopsida > Apiales > Apiaceae > Apium > Apium graveolens. The sequence goes on along the minus strand of NW_027417213.1, from coordinate 9,972 downwards.
TGTTTATGATGTGAACATCTTAATTCTACCAATATATGGTTGAAAGTGAGTCTTATAAGGTGCAAAATTACTCTAATATGGTTTTAAAGTGACTTACATGGTTGATTAGAGCCAAAATTTGGACCAAAATTGACTCGTATGAAAGTGGTACCAAGAGATGGTTAAAGGATGTCAAATTGGATGTTTATGATGTTAAGATGTTAATTATACCAATATACGGTTGAAAGTGAGTCTTATATGCTGCAAAATTACTCTAATATGGTTTAAAGTGACTTACATGGTTGATTAGAGCCAAAATGTGGACCAAAATTGACTCGTATGAAAGTGGTACCAAGAGATGGTTAAAGGATGTCAAATTGGATGTTTATGGTGTTAACATTTTAATTCTACCAATATATGGTGGCAAGTTAGTTTTATAAGGTGCAAAATTACTCTAATATAGTTTAAAGTGACTTGCATGGTAGATTAAAGCCAAAATGTGGACCAAAATTGACTCGTATGAAAGTGGTACCAAGAGATGGTTAAAGGATGTCAAATTGGATGTTTATAATGTTAACATGTTAATTCTACGAATATATGGTTGAAAGTGATTCTTATATGGTGCAAAACTACTCTAATATGGTTTAAAGTGACTTATATGGTTGATTAGAGCCAAAATGTGTACCAAAATTGACTCGTATGAAAGTGGTACAAAGAGATGGTTAAAGGATGTCAAATTGGATGTTTGTGATGTTAACATGTTAATTCTACGAATATATGGTTGAAACTGAGGCTTATATGGTGCAAAATTACTCTAATATGGTTTAAAGTGACTTACATGGTTGATTAGAGCGAAAATATGTAACAAAATTGACTCGTATGAAAGTGGTACAAAGAGATTATTAAATGATGTCAAATTGGATGTTTATGATGTTAACATGATAATTCTACCAATATATGGTGGCAAGTTTGTCTTATAAGGTACAAAATTACTCTAATATTGTTTAAAGTGACTTGCATGGTAGATTATAGCCAAAATGTGGTCCAATATTGACTCATATGAAAGTGGTACCAAGAGTTGGGTAAAGGATGTCAAATTGGATGTTTATGATGTGAACATCTTAATTCTACCAATATATGGTTGAAAGTGAGTCTTATAAGGTGCAAAATTACTCTAATATGGTTTTAAAGTCACTTACATGATTGATTAGAGCCAAAATTTGGACCAAAATTGACTCGTATGAAAGTGGTACCAAGAGATGGTTAAAGGATGTCAAATTGGATGTTTATAATGTTAAGATGTTAATTATACCAATATACGGTTGAAAGTGAGTCTTATATGGTGCAAAATTACCCTAATATGGTTTAAAGTGACTTACATGGTTGATTAGAGCCAAAATGTGGACCAAAATTGACTCGTATGAAAGTGGTACCAAGAGATGGTTAAAGGATGTCAAATTGGATGTTTATGATGTTAACATTTTAATTCTACCAATATATGGTGGCAAGTTAGTTTTATAAGGTGCAAAATTACTCTAATATAGTTTAAAGTGACTTGCATGGTAGATTAGAGCCAAAATGTGGACCAAAATTGACTCGTATGAAAGTGGTACCAAGAGATGGTTAAAGGATGTCAAATTGGATGTTTATAATGTTAACATGTTAATTCTTCCAATATATGGTGTCAAGTTATTTTTATAAGGTGCAAAATTACTCTAATATGGTTTAAACTGACTTACATGGTAGATTAGAGCCAAAATGTGGACCAAAATTGACTCGTATGAAAGTGGTACCAAGAGATGGTTAAAGATGTCAAATTGGATGTTTATGATGTTAACATGTTAATTCTACCAATATATGGTGGCAAGTTAGTCTTATAAGGTGCAAAATTACTCTAATATGGTTTAAGTGACTTGCATGGTATATTATAGCCAAAATGTGGACCAATAATGACTCGTATGAAAGTGGTACCAAGAGGTGGTTAAAAGATTTCAAATTGGATGTTTATGATGATAACATGTTAATTGTACCCGTATATGGTTTAAAGCGACTCTTATAGGGTGCAAAATCACTCTTATATGGTGTAAAGTGACTTGCATGGTTGATCAGAGCCAAAATGTGGACCAACATTGACCCGTATGAAAGTAGTACCAAGAGGTGGTTAAAGGATGTCAAATTGGATGTTTATGATGTTTACAGGTTAATTCTACCAATATATGGTGGCAAGTGAGTTTTATAAGGTGCAAAATTACTCTAATATGGTTTAAAGTGACTTACATGGTTGATTAGAGCTAAATATGTTGTCCAGTATTGACTCGTATGAAAGTGGTACTAAGAGGTGGTTAAAGATGTCAAATTGGATGTTTATGATGTTAACATGTTAATTGTACGAAAATATGGTTGAAAGTGACTCTTATAGAATGCAAAATCACTCTAATATGGTGTAAAGTGACTTACATGGTTGATTAAAGCCAATATGTGGACCAAAATTGACTCGTATGAAAGTGGTGCCAAGAGGTGGTTAAAGGATGTCAAATTGGATGTTTATGATATTAACATGTTAATTGTACCAATAGATGGTTGAAAGTGAGTCTTATAAAGTGCAAAATTACTCTAATATGGTTTAGAGTGACTTACATGGTTGATTAGAGCCAAAATGTGGACCAAAATTGACTCGTATGAAAGTGGTACCAAGAGATGGTTAAAGGATGTCAAATTGGATGTTTATGATGTTAACAAGTCAGTTCTGCCAATATATGGTGGCAAGTTAGTCTTATAAGGTGCAAAATTACTCTAATATGGTTTAAAGTGACTTACATGGTAGATTAGAGCCAAAATGTGGACGAATATTGACTCGTATGAAAGTGGTACATAGAGATGGTTAAAGGATGTCAAATTGGATGTTTATGATGTTAACATGTTAATTGTACCAAAATATGGTTGAAAGTGACTCTTATAGGATGCAAAATCACTCCAATATGGTGTAAAGTGACTTACATGGTTGATTAAAGCCAATATGTGGACCAAAATTGACTTGTATGAAAGTGGTGCCAAGAGGTGGTTAAAGGATGTCAAATTGGATGTTTATCATATTAACATGTTAATTGTACCAATAGATGGTTGAAAGTGAGTCTTATAAGGTGCAAAATTACTCTAATATGGTTTAAAGTGACTTACATGGTTGATTAGAGCCAAAATGTGGACCAAAATTGACTCGTATGAAAGTGGTACCAAGAGATGGTTAAAGGATGTCAAATTGGATGTTTATGATGTTAACAAGTTAATTCTACCTTGATATGGTGGCAAGTTACTCTTATAAGGTGCAAAATTACTCTAATATTTTTTAAAGTGACTTGCATGGTAGATTAGAGCTAAAATGTGGACGAATATTGACTCGTATGAAAGTGGTACCAAGAGATGATTAAAGGATGTCAAATTGGATGTTTATGATATTAAAATGTTAATTATACCAATATATGGTTGAAAGTGAGTCTTATATGGTGCAAAATTACTCTAATATTGTTTAAAGTGACTTACATGGTTGATTAGAGCCAAAATGTGGACCAAAATTGACTCGTATGAAAGTGGTACCAAGAGATGGTTAAAGGATGTCAAATTGGATGTTTATGATGTTAACAAGTTAATTCTACCTTGATATGGTGGCAAGTTACTCTTATAAGGTGCAAAATTACTCTAATATGGTTTAAAGTGACTTGCATGGTAGATTAGAGCTAAAATGTGGACGAATATTGACTCGTATGAAAGTGGTACCAAGAGATGATTAAAGGATGTCAAATTGGATGTTTATGATATTAAAATGTTAATTATACCAATATATGGTTGAAAGTGAGTCTTATATGGTGCAAAATTACTCTAATATTGTTTAAAGTGACTTACATGGTTGATTAGAGCCAAAATGTGGACCAAAATTGACTCGTATGAAAGTGATACAAAGAGATGGTTAAAGGATGTCAAAATGGATGTTTATGATGTTAACATGTTAATTCTATCAATATATGGTGGCAAGTTAGTCTTATAAGGTGCAAAATTACTCTAATATGGTTTAAATTGACTTGCATGGTATATTATAGCCAAAATGTGGACCAATATTGACTCGTATGAAACTGGTACCAAGAGATGGTTAAAGGATGTCAAATTGGATGTTTATGGTGTTAACATGTTAATTCTAAGAATATATGGTTGAAAGTGATTCTTATATGGTGCAAAATTACTCTAATATGGTTTAAAGTGACTTACATGGTTGATTAGAGCCAAAATGTGTACAAAAATTGACTCGTATGAAAGTGGTACAAAGAGATGGTTAAAGGATGTCAAATTGGATGTTTATGATGTTAACATGTTAATTCTACCAATATATAGTGGCAAGTTTTTCTTATAAGGTGCAAAATTACTCTAATATGGTTTAAAGTGACTTGCATGGTAGATTATAGCCAAAATGTGGACCAATATTGACTCGTATGAAAGTGGTACCAACAGTTGGGTAAAGGATGTCAAATTAGATGTTTATGATATGAACATGTTAATTCTTCCAATATATGGTGGCAAGTTATTCTTATAAGGTGCAAAATTACCCTAATATGGTTTAAACTGACTTACATGGTAGATTAGAGCCAAAATATGGACCAAAATTGACTCGTATGAAAGTGGTACCAAGATATGGTTAAAGGATGTCAAATTGGATGTTTATGATGTTAACATGTTAATTCTACCAATATATGGTGGCAAGTTAGTCTTATAAGGTGTAAAATTACTCTAATATGGTTTAAAGTGACTTGCATGGTAGATTATAGCCAAAATGTGGACCAATATTGACTCGTATGAAAGTAGTACCAAGAGATGGTTAAAGGATGTCAAATTGGATGTTTATGATGTTAACATGTTGATTCTACCAATATATGCTTGAAAGTGAGTCTTATAAGGTACAAAATTACTCTAATATGCTTTAAAGTAACTTACATGGTTGATTAGAGCCAAAATGTGGACCAAAATTGACTCGTATAAAAATGGTACCAAGAGGTGGTTAAAGGATGTCAAATTGGATGTTTATGATGTTAACATGTTAATTCTAATAATATATGGTGGCAAGTTAGTCTGATAAGGTGCAAAATTACTCTAATATGGTTTAAAATGACTTGCATGGTATATTATAGCCAAAATGTGGACCAATATTGACTCATATGAAACTGGTACCAAGAGATGGTTAAAGGATGTCAAATTGGATGTTTATGATGTTAACATGTTAATTCTACGAATATATGGTTGAAAGCGATTCTTATATGGTGCAAAATTACTCTAATATGGTTTAAAGTGACTTACATGGTTGATTAGAGCCAAAATGTGTACAAAAATTGACTCGTATGAAAGTGGTACAAAGAGATGGTTAAAGGATGTCAAATTTGATGTTTATGATGTTAACATGTTAGTTCTACCAATATATAGTGGCAAGTTAGTCTTATAATGTGCAAAATTACTCTAATATGGTTTAAAGTGACTTACATGGTTGATTAGAGCTAAAAATGTGGTCCAATATTGACTCGTATGAAAGTGGTACCAAGAGATGGTTAAAGGATGTCAAATTGGATGTTTATGATGTTAACATGTTAATTGTACCAAAATACGATTAAAAGTGAGTCTTATATGGTGCAAAATCACTCTAATATGGTTTAAAGTGACTTAAATGGTTGATTAGAGCCAAAATATGAACCAAAATTGACTCTTATGAAAGTGGTGCCAAGAGGTGGTTAAAGGATGTTAAATTGGATGTTTATGATATTAACATGTCAATTGTACCAAATATGGTTGAAAGTGAGTCTTATAAGGTGCAAAATTACTCTAATATCGTTTAAAGTGACTTCCATGGTAGATTATAGCCAAAATGTGGACCAATATTGACTCGTATGAAAGTGGTACCAAGAGATGGTTAAAGGATGTCAAATTGGATGTTTATGATGTTAACATGTTAATTCTACGAATATATGGTTGAAACTTAGTCGTATATGGTGCAAAATTACTCTAATATGGTTTAAAGTGACTTACATGGTTGATTAAAGCCAAAATATGTAACAAAATTGACTCGTATGAATGTGGTACAAAGAGATTATTGAAGGATGTCAAATTGGATGTTTATGATGTTAACATGTTAATTCTACCAATATATGGTGGCAAGTTTGTCTTATAAGGTGCAAAATTACTCTAATATTGTTTAAAGTGACTTGCATGGTAGATTATAGCCAAAATGTGGTCCAATATTGACTTATATGAAAGTGGTACCAAGAGTTGGGTAAAGGATGTCAAATTGGATGTTTATGATGTGAACATCTTAATTCTACCAATATATGGTTGAAAGTGAGTCTTATAAAGTGCAAAATTACTCTAATATGGTTTTAAAGTGACTTACATGGTTGATTAGAGCCAAAATTTGGACCAAAATTGACTCGTATGATAGTGGTACCAAGAGATGGTTAAAGGATGTCAAATTGGATGTTTATGATGTTAACATGTTAATTATACCAATATACGGTTGAAAGTGAGTCTTATATGATGCAAAATTACTCTAATATGGTTTAAAGTGACTTACATGGTTGATTAGAGCCAAAATGTGGACCAAAATTGACTCGTATGAAAGTGGTACCAAGAGATGGTTAAAGGATGTCAAATTGGATGTTTATGATGTTAACATTTTATTCTACCAATATATGGTGGCAAGTTAGTTTTATAAGGTGCAAAATTACTCTAATATAGTTTAAAGTGACTTGCATGGTAGATTAGAGCCAAAATGTGGACCAATATTGACTCGTATGAAAGTGGTACCAAGATATGGTTAAAGGATGTCAAATTGGATGTTTATGATGTTAACATGTTAATTATACCAATATATGGTTGAAAGTGAGTCTTATATTGTGCAAAATTACTCTAATATGGTTTAAAGTGACTTACATGGTTGATTAAAGCCAAAATGTGGACCAAAATTGACTAGTATGAAAGTGGTACAAAGAGATGGTTAAAGGATGTCAAATTGGATGTTTATGATGTTTACATGTTAATTATATCAATATATGGTGGCAAGTTAGTCTTATAAGGTGCAAAATTACTCTAATATGGTTTAAAGTGACTTGCATGGTAGATTATAGCCAAAATGTGGACCAATATTGACTCGTATGAAAGTGGTACCAAAAGATGGTTGAAGGATGTCAAATTGGATGTTTATGATGTTAACATGTTAATTCTACGAATATATGGTTGAAACTGAGTCTTATATGGTGCAAAATTACTCTTATATGGTCTAAAGTGACTTACATGGTTGATTAGAGCCAAAATATGTACCAAAATTGACTCGTATGAAAGTGGTACAAAGAGATGGTTAAAGGATGTCAAATTGGATGTTTATGATGTTAACATGTTAATTCTACCAATATATGGTGGCAATTTTGTCTTATAAGGTGCAAAATTACTCTAATATGGTTTAAAGTGACTTCCATGGTTGATTAGAGCTAAAAATGTGGTCCAATATTGACTCGTATGAAAGTGGTACCAAGAGATGGTTAAAGGATGTCAAATTGGATGTTTATGATGTTAACATGTTAATTGTACCAAAATACGATTAAAAGTGAGTCTTATATGGTGCAAAATCACTCTAATATGGTTTAAAGTGACTTAAATGGTTGATTAGAGCCAAAATATGAACCAAAATTGACTCTTATGAAAGTGGTGCCAAGAGGTGGTTAAAGGATGTTAAATTGGATGTTTATGATATTAACATGTCAATTGTACCAAATATGGTTGAAAGTGAGTCTTATAAGGTGCAAAATTACTCTAATATGGTTTAAAGTGACTTCCATGGTAGATTATAGCCAAAATGTGGACCAATATTGAATCGTATGAAAGTGGTACCAAGAGATGGTTAAAGGATGTCAAATTGGATGTTTATGATGTTAACATGTTAATTCTACGAATATATGGATGAAACTGAGTCGTATATGGTGCAAAATTACTCTAATATGGTTTAAAGTGACTTACATGGTTGATTAAAGCCAAAATATGTAACAAAATTGACTCGTATGAATGTGGTATAAAGAGATTATTGAAGGATGTCAAATTGGATGTTTATGATGTTAACATGTTAATTCTACCAATATATGGTGGCAAGTTTGTCTTATAAGGTGCAAAATTACTCTAATATTGTTTAAAGTGACTTGCATGGTAGATTATAGCCAAAATGTGGTCCAATATTGACTTATATGAAAGTGGTACCAAGAGTTGGGTAAAGGATGTCAAATTCGATGTTTATGATGTGAACATCTTAATTCTACCAATATATGGTTGAAAGTGAGTCTTATAAAGTGCAAAATTACTCTAATATGGTTTTAAAGTGACTTACATGGTTGATTAGAGCCAAAATTTGGACCAAAATTGACTCGTATGATAGTGGTACCAAGAGATGGTTAAAGGATGTCAAATTGGATGTTTATGATGTTAACATGTTAATTATACCAATATACGGTTGAAAGTGAGTCTTATATGATGCAAAATTACTCTAATATGGTTTAAAGTGACTTACATGGTTGATTAGAGCCAAAATGTGGACCAAAATTGACTCGTATGAAAGTGGTACCAAGAGATGGTTAAAGGATGTCAAATTGGATGTTTATGATGTTAACATTTTATTCTACCAATATATGGTGGCAAGTTAGTTTTATAAGGTGCAAAATTACTCTAATATAGTTTAAAGTGACTTGCATGGTAGATTAGAGCCAAAATGTGGACCAATATTGACTCGTATGAAAGTGGTACCAAGATATGGTTAAAGGATGTCAAATTGGATGTTTATGATGTTAACATGTTAATTATACCAATATATGGTTGAAAGTGAGTCTTATATTGTGCAAAATTACTCTAATATGGTTTAAAGTGACTTACATGGTTGATTAAAGCCAAAATGTGGACCAAAATTGACTAGTATGAAAGTGGTACAAAGAGATGGTTAAAGGATGTCAAATTGGATGTTTATGATGTTTACATGTTAATTATATCAATATATGGTGGCAAGTTAGTCTTATAAGGTGCAAAATTACTCTAATATGGTTTAAAGTGACTTGCATGGTAGATTATAGCCAAAATGTGGACCAATATTGACTCGTATGAAAGTGGTACCAAAAGATGGTTGAAGGATGTCAAATTGGATGTTTATGATGTTAACATGTTAATTCTACGAATATATGGTTGAAACTGAGTCTTATATGGTGCAAAATTACTCTTATATGGTCTAAAGTGACTTACATGGTTGATTAGAGCCAAAATATGTACCAAAATTGACTCGTATGAAAGTGGTACAAAGAGATGGTTAAAGGATGTCAAATTGGATGTTTATGATGTTAACATGTTAATTCTACCAATATATGGTGGCAATTTTGTCTTATAAGGTGCAAAATTACTCTAATATGGTTTAAAGTGACTTCCATTGGTTGATTAGAGCTAAAAATGTGGTCCAATATTGACTCGTATGAAAGTGGTACCAAAGAGCTGGTTAAAGGATGTCAAATTGGATGTTTATGATGTTAACATGTTAATTGTACCAAAATACGATTAAAAGTGAGTCTTATATGGTGCAAATCACTCTAATATGGTTAAAGTGACTTAAATGGTTGATTAGAGCCAAAATATGAACCAAAATTGACTCTTATGAAAGTGGTGCCAAGAGGTGGTTAAAGGATGTCAAATTGGATGTTTATGATATTAATATGTCAATTGTACCAATATATGGTTGAAAGTGAGTCTTATAAAGGTGCAAATTACTCTAATATGGTTTAAAGTGACTTCCATGGTAGATTATAAGCCAAAATGTGGACCAATATTGACTCGTATGAAGTGGTACCAAGAGATGGTTAAAGGATGTCAAATTGGATGTTTATGATGTTAACATGTTAATTCTACGAATATATGGTTAAACTGAGTCGTATATGGTGCAAAATTCTC